>NW_028318129.1:0-160000 GCF_062004578.1 Staurois parvus
GGCTTACCCAGCGTGATGTGGCGGTTGTTGGTCTTTGGAGGCAGCACTTATTTTGAAGCTAAAGATAATGGTTTGGGACCCATCGGCGGTATGGTGTGCCCGGGGGCAGTTAAGCGAAGTTTACCTGGAAGGTGGTGGTTCTGCACTGCGGATGGTATGTTTTGACTCCGAGCCGGTGCAGTGCGGCTGGCGGCGTAGTTATAATATTGGTTCCGCAGGAGGATATCGGTTCTGGTTTGGTGCCTTCGAAGACCAACAACTTCTCCTATATGTTTCTGTTTTAAGGAATGTTTTGTGCATTGAAGTTGAAGTGTTAATAAAAGGCCGTGTTGGCCATTTTACTCCAATCGGTGTTGTTTTTCTTTAACCTCCTCGGCTGTCTGATTATTTCCGATTTTTGGTGCTGAAAGCATTTTTTTGCATGGAAATATGTATTTTTTTATTGTAGGCTGTAATTTTTAGGAATAACTCACTGAAATCTGTCCGAACAAGAGTCTAGTAAACATCCCGGGGATGATAAAATTTGAAACACAAAATCATAAATTATAATTTAATAAATAATCATAAAAAATAATAATATAATAATAATAAATTTAATTCAATGATATAATCAAACCAAAAACACTGAAATGTGAAATACAGAGGCAAGTTCGCACATCGCTGAGCTCAGTCGCAGAATCGTTTTCAGTGTCTGATGAGGAATTTCCCCCACCAATCATTATCACTCAATTCTGCAAGTGGTTCTGATTTACTATCGCTGTTCTCTGGCCGGTCTAAAACCGCGTCTGACCTAAAGGGACGCTTTTTGGACGCCATGGACGTTTCTCAGTTTCCAGGCAGAAAGAACAGTCAAAATGCAGGCAGGGCGCCGGACAAAGCACTCGGGACAAAATGTATGTGAAATGCATTGAAACAGCAATGTTTTACTATGTAATAATCATTTTTAAAAAAATATTTTTTAAAAATTTCAAATCGGTGCCCGTACGTCCCGACGTCACAGGGACCGGAACACAGAAGCCGGATGCCGGCATCGGCCGGAGGAGATGGCCGGGGATGCTGCAGGGGACACATCGCGGGAGCGAAGGACAAGGTAAGTGCTGCAGGGACTCCCTGAGCAACACCGCATGGTAAGCCCGAGTGTAGCTCTGAGGGGGGTTACAGCTCTTGGTACTCAAATTTTACCCCGAGCTACACTCGGGAATACCGCCAGGGAGGTTAATGATAGGTTAACCCCTTTGCGCTGGCTGCACACAAATGTGCGGCCTCCCGGGCTCTGGGCCTAGACACCGAGCGGGCGCACACTTGCGTTCATGTATCAAAAAACATATGTGCTGAGAGCGCACACCCTGCACGCTCCCAGCACACATGTCCGGTACTCACGGAAAGGTCCCGGTCCACTCTTTCGATCGGGACCTTTCCCGATAATGTGACCGCCATGATGACGTGTCACGGCGGTCACATGATCCCTAAACCACGCCTCACCCACCCAGCCTCCCGGCGTCTGAAACTTTTAAAGGGCCGGGAGGCACCGGCGGGAAGGGGTTAAAGGGGGGTATGTGAGAGAGTGAGCTGGTGGTGTAAGGGGTCTTGACTAGCCTATCTCTTGTGCGCTAGTCAAGTAAAAGCTGTGTAAACGCCTTTATCTATCCCATAGATTGTAGACGCTATAACTGTCACAAAAAGCAATCAATATACACTTATTGGGATTTTTTTAACCAAAAACATGGAGCAGAATACATTTTGGCCTAAATTTATGATGAAATTTTAGTTTTTCGGATATTTTTTATGACAGAAATGAGAAAATATTTCAAACATTTTTTTTTGTTAATAGCGGCAAAAATAAAAAAGTGCACAGGCGATCAAATACCACCTACAGAAAGCTCTATCTTTGTGAAATAAAGGACGGAAATTTCATTTATGTACCGTATTGCATAACTGCGCATTTGTCAGTTAAACTAGCGCAGCGCTGTATAGAAAAAAAAATGGCGTAAATTCCATTATCTATACCAGGGCTTAAAATTTCAAGTCTAGACCTACTAGCCAGGCAAAAACCTTACATTCCACCAGTTGCCCCACCAAACCTTGCCCAGGTCCGCCTCCAACCCCACCCCAGGCCCTGCCCCCAACCACACCCCCTTAAAGCCTATGAAATTACATTTTTCTTTAGAATAAAGAGTCCAAAATATAAAAAACAGCAATTATCAGAGTCCCCATTTATATAAGGTGTTCCCATCAGAGTCCCCCTTTAGATCAGGTGTCCCCATCAGAGTCCCCCCTGCCTTCACTCCTTAGTGCCGACTGTCTATTGCCCCCTGCAGGCAGGAGGGAGAAGAAAGCCTAGTCCTCCCTCCATCAAATGTCAGTAGCTGCTCCCTCTGACAGGAGTGAAACTGCAGTCACTCCGGTTACTGAGGAGCGGCACCAACTAGCCCCAACCACACCCCCTTAAAGCTTATGAAATTACATTTTTCTTTAGAATAAAGAGTCCAAAATATAAAAAACAGCAATTATCAGAGTCCCCCTTTATATAAGGTGTTCCCATCAAAGTCCCTCTTTACATCAGGTGTCCCCATCAGAGTCCCCTCTGCCTTCACTCCTTAGTGCTGGCTGCCTTGTGCCCCCTGCAGGCAGGAGGGAGGAGAAAGCCTAGTCCTCCCTCCAGCAAGTATCAGTAGCTGCTCCCTATGACAGGAGTGAAACTGCGGTCACTCCGGAGCGGCACCAGCTGTGCGCCCCCCCCTCAACACAGTGCTGGTTGGTGCTGCTGGTAGCACCCCCCCCCGATGCGGCGCCTGGGACACACTCGCCCCCATGTTATTTTTACTAGCCAAATGTGAGCAGGCGACTGGAAATTTCAAGCCATTGTATACCATAGTTTGTAGACGCTATAACTTTCACACAAAGCAATCAATATACACTTACTGGGATTTTTTTTTTACCAAAAACATGGAGCAGAATACATTTCGGTCTAAATTTATGACTAACTTTGAGTCTACCATATATTTTTTATAAAAAATTTAAATAAATATTGTTTTTCTTCAAAATATAAAACATTTTTAAAAAATATTGTTTTTCTTCAAAATTTTCGGTCTTTTTTTGTTTATAGCACAAAAAATAAAAAGTGCACAGGTGATCAAATACCACCGAAAGAAAGCTCTATTTAACCATTTGCCACCCGCCCTATGGCCGAATGGCGGGCGGCAAATGTCATTAGCGTTTCGGGTGAATGCCATATGGCGTCCTCCCGCAAATGCGCAGATTGCGCTCCTGCAGAGCGGCGCAGCTGCGCGATCTGTCACTGGCCGTGTACCTCGGACACGGCCGATGACAGATCTGAGTATCAGCCCCGTTGCCGGTACCATGTGACCTGCTGTGACCAATCACAGCAGGTCACATCACAGCTTCATTCATGCCATCCATTGTATACTAGTGTCTAGCTGTGAACGGTCACAGCAGGTCACATGCACATGTCATGTGATTAGCTGTGGCCAAATCACAGCTATGCACAAAAAAAAAAAAAAGCCCTGAATGAATCGATGTCATTCAGGTAAATGCTTGCTTATAGCAAAGTAATTCTTTGCTATAAGCAAATTGTCCTCCACCCCTCTCTGCCAATCCCTCCACTGGCCTCCACTCAGTGTCCTCCACCCCTCTCTGCCAATCCCTCCACTGGCCTCCACTCAGTGTCCTCCACCCCTCTCTGCCAATCCCTCCACTGGCCTCCACTCAGTGTCCTCAACCCCTCTCTGCCAATCCCTCCACTGGCCTCCACTCAGTGTCCTCCACCCCTCTCTGCCAATCCCTCCACTGGCCTCCACTCAGTGTCCTCCACCACTCTCTGCCAATCCCTACACCGGCTCCCACTCACCCAATGAAAAAAATTCAAGATTCTTACAACAACTTAAAAAGCCATCCACAACCAGGGGCGGACTGACAACTCATGGGGTCCCCGGGCAATAGGGGATCATGGGGCCCCTGTGTCCTTGCCCAAACTCAAAAAAGCCTATGAAAAAGGTACCAGGGGCATCTCATGGGGCCCCCTACAGACCCCGGGCCCTTGGGCAGTGCCCGAGTTTCCAAATGGTCAGTCCGCCCCTGTCCACAACTCAGCCCCTAGTTACTTCACTAACCTGGTCTCAAAATAACAACCAAATTGTTCTCTTCGTTCCTCCCAAGACCTCCTGCTCTCTAGCTCCCTTGTCACCTCCTCCCATGCTTGCCTCCAGGATTTCTCCCATCCTCTGGAACTCTCTTTACCAATCTGTCTGACTATCTCCATCTCTGTCCACGTTTAGACAATATCTGAAAACTCATCTCAAAGTAATACTTTGCTATAAGCAAATTGTGTAAAAAAAAATAAAAAATACTGATCACTTCCCCAAAGTAGTACAATGTTACTATGGTAACATTGTACTACTTTGGTCATAGTGCAATATGAAAAAAAAATCTTAAAAAAAAGAAAAAAATGTAATATAAAATAATAAAAAAAAAATATATAATTTTTTTTTTATACTGTCACCAGTCAGTGTCCCTGATCACCGCCATGCCAGTTATATGATGACGCTGTACTGCACTGGTGACAGGATGTAAAAAAAAAAATAGTGAAAAAATACAACTTCAAAAAACTCGCCATGCCTCTTATGAAGTACGTCGGACTGTCTACTCTGCAAAAAGGGGTCATTTGGGAGATATCTGTACTGTCCTGACATTTGGGGGATATCTGTACTGTCCTGACATTTGGGGGATATCTGTACTGTTTTGACATTTGGGGGATATCTGTACTGTCTTGACATTTGGGGGATATCTGTACTGTCCTGACATTTGGGGGATATCTGTACTGTCCTGACATTTGGGGGGGATATCTGTACTGTCCTGACATTTGGGGGATATCTGTACTATCCTGACATTTGGGGGATATCTGTACCGTCCTGACATTTGGGGGATATCTGCACTGTCCTGACATTTGGGGGATATCTGCACTGTCCTGACATTTGGGGGATATCTGTACTGTTCTTACATTTGGGGGATATCTGTCCTGTTCTGACATTTGGGGGATATCTGTACTGTCCTGACATTTGGGGGATATCTGTACTGTCCTGACTAGAGATGAGCGAATCGAACATGACGAAGTGGAATTCGTTCCGAAGATTTGGAAAAATTCTATTCGCGACGAATCCGAAGATTAGCAAACTTCGGATGCACGAATCGAATTTTCCCAAAAATGGCGGCGACATGTGTGGCGACGGAGAAAATGGACAGAGAAGATGGGGCGGGGATCTCTGGGAAGGCGCGCAGACAAGGCGCGCTGACCCATAATGCATTCATGACATGTGATCGCATTAGCCAATCAGCAGCCAGCCAGCACTGTGTAATGGTGGAGCTATAAATCGCGGCCATCTTAGAATTCTCCATTAGCCTCCGGTCATTCAAGAGAGACAGACCTGTGTGTATTAAGGGACAGAGTTAGGGCCACAGAGACTTTAGGGACACAGAATCGTTACTCAGGGACACAGAATCGTTACTCAGGGACACAGAATCGTTACTCAGGGACAGAATCGTTACTTAGGGCCACAGCTATCAAAGAATCGAAAATTTAAAGTGACATACACCCTTTTTTTTTTTGGTGGCTGTCGTGCACAGTTGGTGCTGCAGTTTGCCGATTGTGCAAAATAAACTGACTTTCTGCTTCACAACCACTATTGTACGTTCAAAGAGTTAGATCCATTTACACGCCGGGTGGCGGTAATATTTTTTGGGTGATTAGTGCATTCCAGTGACATAAACGTACAGTTTCCAGCCAACGGCAAGCTGCAATTGACCGATTGTGTACAATAAACTGACTTTCTGCTTCACAACCACTATTGTACGTTCAAAGAGTTAAATCCGGTTTTATTTTTGGGGTGCTTATTGAATTAAAGAGTATGTCAGACAACACGCAGAGGAGTGGCAGAGGAGGCAATGTTTCAGGAGCGAGCAGACGTGGCAGCAGAGGGAGGGGTCGAGGCAGCACTAGTCGCAGCCAGAGGCCAGTGCTCCCGGTGTCATCCAGCGGTCGTGTCTCCACCGACAACCCTGCCGTCATGGATTGGTTGGCTCGGTCGTCTTCCTCTTCCCAGGTCACCTCTGACACCTACAGCCAACGGTCGGTGGGTACGTCAGACACAACCGTTAGTTGGCATGGCCCGGGAGCAAGCCCACTGAAATCACGTGTCCTCAACCTGCCCCTGTCCTTTGGTGTTCCCTCACCAAGCGAAGTATCGCATGCTGTGGGCTCAGCCCCACTGTACAGTGAGGAAGAGCTAACAGAGGGCGGTCAGGAACGGGGGGAGACATCCGCCTCTTCAGCAGCCAGGCGAAGAAGTACTGGCGAGGAGAGTGGCTCGGTAGCCGGTCTGTCTCCTGACCCACACGCAGCCGAGGGGGCTAGTAGTGAGGCGGAGACCCTAATTGATGATGATGAGGCTGATCGCACTTGGCAGCCTCGTCGTCATCAGGCTATTGCTTCCGCATCATCAGGAGAAGAGGGTGCCAGCTTGACAGTGAGCAAAACAGTCGGTGGGTTGCCCAGGAGGCAGCAGGGTCGCAGCAGTGTCAGTGGAGCCAAACAGCCACGGAGTAGAGCACCAGCTCCACTGCAGCCTTCCACCACGGCCAGTAGTGGTGCCGGTGTGCACGGAGGAAGTAGCAGTCAGCCAGTGAGGAGTAGCGGGGGCAAAGTTTCCTACTCGGCGGTGTGGCAATTTTTCGTCAAGCCGCCCGAGGAAGTAAACGTAGCCGTATGTCGACTATGTGGCCAGAAAGTCAAGCGTGGCCAGGGGGCCAATGTTGGGACTACAGCGTTGCGTCAGCATATGCAGCGTCGCCATTCGGTGGCCTGGGAAAACCGTGATAAAGATACGGCGGTTCTGCCTGCCCCAGCCCCCGCTCCATCACCCGCTCCGTTACTTGCTCCGTCACCCGACGTCAATCGCCCTCTATCAGCCAGTCAAGGCTCCAACACCTCTGCTGAGGGGAGTTGTCGCTCGTTGGCATCTTCCGCTCGTTCAGATGCTCCTTCTCCTGCTACTCCTCTTCACGGATTCCGTCAGCAGTCTTTCTTGCAATCCGTTTCCAAGAGACAACAGTTTGCGAGCACGCACCCGACGGTGCAAAAGCTGAACGTCCTCCTGTCCAAGTTGCTGGTGCTGCAGTCCCTCCCTTTCCAAGTGGTGGACTCAGCACCTTTCCGAGAAATGATGGCTTGTGCCGAGCCGCGGTGGAGAGTGCCAAGCCAGCATTTCTTCGCCAAAAAGGCAGTGCCAGCCCTGCATTCACATGTAGAAGAGATGGTGGGCCAGTCTTTGAGCATGTCGGTCTCTGCCAAAGTGCACGGCAGCGCCGATGTGTGGAGCTGTAACTACGGTCAGGGACAGTACATGTCATTTACGGCCCACTGGGTGAACGTGGTGCCGGCACAGCCGCACCAGCAACTTGGACAGCTCACGCCGCTTTTGCCTCCACGTTTGCACGTCCTTGGTCCAGCAAAGATGTCCGCCTCTACCACCTCTTCTTCCGCCGTGTCCTCAGCCGCCACCCCCGTGCCAAGTCCCATTACCCGACCGGCATATCACATGTGCAGGGCGCAACGGTGTCACGCTGTGCTGCACCTGGTATGCCTTGGCGAACGTAGTCACACAGGGGAGGAACTTCTGAGTGTAATGAACAGAGAAATCGACAGATGGCTGTCTCCGCGCAAACTGAAAATCGGAACCATGTTGACCGACAACGGAAAGAACATGGTGTCTGCTCTGCGTCAAGGAAGGTTGTGCCATGCGCCATGCATGGCTCACGTGTTCAATCTGGTTGTCAAGCAGTTCCTAAAATCCACCATCCCACTGCAAGACATCCTTAAAATGTCACGTAAACTTTGCATGCATTTCAGCCATTCCTACATCGCAAAGCACACCCTCCTTGAGCTGCAGCGGCAGAACGGAATTCCACAGCATCGCCTGATCTGCGACGTTGCAACAAGGTGGAATTCAACCCTACATATGTTAGACCGCCTTTACGAACAGCGAAAGGCCATCACCGATTTCCTGATGTTACAAGCGGATAAAGGTACTCCCTGTGTAACTTAGATGTCAGCCATTGGCAGCTCATGCGTGACACCTGCCGCTTGCTCAGGCCCTTTGAGGAGGCCACGCTATTCGTGAGTCGGCAGGACTATGGGATGAACGACGTCATTCCTCTGTTGCACGTCCTGGAACAAATGCTGTTAACAATGGCTGGTCAGGGTGCGGTAGACGTGGCGCACAGATCTCAACGCCACATGACCCCTGTGGGGGCAGGACAGGAAGAAGAGGAGGAGGTAGAGGAGGACATTTGTGCTCAGGAATTATTGAGTGAAATGGGTGGTTTTTCCACTCAGCGGACAGGAGTGGAGGAGCAGGGGCATCTGGTAGAGGAGGAGGAGGAGGAGACAGAGGACCCAGACGCACCGTGGCAGTATGCTGTGGAGATGGAGGCAGGGAGTCCCTCGCATTCCTTGGCACAAATGGCCCATAGCATGCTCGGTTGCTTGCGTAGCGACAGCCGAATAATAACCATCAGACAGAGGGATGACTTTTGGCTGTCCACCTTGTTGGACCCTCGCTACCGTTCAAAAATGGTGGCCTTTTTCACACCTGCTGAGAGGGAGGCCAAAATAAAGTACTATAAAAACCACCTATGTAGTCAGTTGGTCTCTGCCTTTCTGCGCCAACGTCCATCCTCAGACACTGTGGGCCCTGTGCGCTCGCGTTCCGCTGCCATGGCAGCAGGGGAGGGGTGGGGTGGTAGGAGCAGTGGCAGCTCCACCAGCAGCGGCTGCCTCAGTCTGCAGTCGATGATGAGTAGCTTTCTTCACCAGCGCAGTGAGGAAACTACTAACCAGCCGCAGCAGCAGCAGCATCAGGTGGACCTGGAGCAGGACCTCAAACAACAGGCTTAGGCCTACTTGGACAGCACCCTGCCAACCGAGGTAGACAATCCCCTTGACTACTGGGCAACGAAACTTGACCTTTGGCCCCAACTAGCTGAATTTGCCCTTGAAAGGCTGTCATGCCCGGCCAGTAGCGTGGCATCGGAGCGCGTGTTTAGTGCGGCAGGAGGTATTGTAACTCCGCGGAGGACACGACTGTCCACCCAAAGTGTGGAGAGACTCACGTTTGTGAAAATGAATCAGGCGTGGATTAGTCTGGATTTCAAACCACCAGTTCCTGACACAACTGACTAAATCCGCCATGAATCATGCCCCAAACATGTTATTAGGGACAAATGGAAGACCTCCACCTGATCCGTACATTTGTATATATATTTTATTGAGAGGCTGCTGGTCGGCCGACTCATGTTTTGCACATTTTTAATGACTTATACTCTGCAGGTCGGGCCCCTCATGAATTGGGGTTTTTAAATTATTTATACTTCGCTGGACGACCGTCACATGAATTGAACCTTTTTAATGACTTATACTCTGCTGGTCGGGCCCCTCATGAATTGGTGTTTTTAAATTATTTATACGTCGCTGGACGACTGTCACATGAATTTAAACTTTTTAATTATTTATAGTCGACCAGTTCCAGACCGATGGAATAGCAATTTTTTTAAATATTTATTTGACACGTGTTGTCCATCTCATCAATGAGGTGGACTGTTTATTTATTGGCCACGGTTTGGCCCCCTCCTGTTTCTTACATTGTTAACTTGTTGTATCGGTCACGGTTTGGCCACATGTTTGGTTGTCTTGTTAAGATTTTCTGTAATGTACACAGTTACGCTTGACTTGTTGACTTTCCACAATCTACTAAGGTATAGCATCGCATCAAAGTTTTTTTTTTTTTTTTTGGTCTAAACCATTTCTTATAATGTCAATTTGTAGGATACGCCGCTGTAAGGCGACCTACTTTTTTGTCACTGTGTAGACATCTATTTATAGGCCGATGTTTGGCCAGAAAGATATATTTAGTAATAACCTAGCCGTTCAAGCCGCTCACTGAACACCTCGGGAATTGCTTTGTATATCTGTCGCCTTAGGGGCCGCTGTCTGGCGACATAATTTTTTGTCACTGTGTAGACATCTATTTATAGGCCGATGTTTGGCCACAAAAATATATTTAGTAATAACCTAGCCGTTCAAGCCGCTCCCTGAACACCTCGGGAATTGCTTTGTATATCTGTCGCCTTAGAGGCCGCTGTCTGAACAACTCATGAATTGCTTTCTATATGTGTCGCCTTTGAGGCCACTGGCTGGACAGCTGATGAATTGATTTGTATATATGTACTTATTGTCCGCTGTCCGGACAGCTCATGAATTACTTTTTGTATATAGCCTTCCAAACCACTCTCAGATTAAGTCATGATATTCATGCTGTGTATAGCCTTATAGGCCAATGGTCAATCAAGTCATGATTGTTATAGTGTGTATAGCCTTATAGGCCGCTGTCTTTACAACTTTATAATTCCATGCAGTATATAGCCCTATCGGCCACTTTCTGGCATCCAGTTGCTGTAGCCCCCATCACCACACTGTGCCACGGGCCCCTGTACCACCTTCTCATACTGCTGCCAGATCCATCCTCTGCCATGTGCGTCTTTGTCGTCTGCTCACGCTGCTGGGTTCCAGTTTTAAACCTAGGCCTGTGTATGGCTTCCGAATACTGCTGCCTCCACCGCCACCCTGCGCCATGTGCCTCTGTCGTCTGCTCACGCTGCTGACGGCTTCCGCTTTTTAACCTAGGCCTGTGTATGGCTTCCGAATACTGCTGCCTCCACCGCCACCCTGCGCCATGTGCCTCTGTCGTCTGCTCACGCTGCTGACGGCTTCCGCTTTTTAAACTAGTCCTGTGTATGTCTTCCGAATACTGCTGCCTCCACCGCCACCCTGCGCCATGTGCCACTTTCAGGTCTCCTTACACTGTTGGTGGGTTCCATTTTGTGATAGGGTGCTGTATGGCCTTCCATTGCTGCTGCCTCCACCGCCACCCTGCGCCATGTGCCTCTGTCGTCTGCTCACGCTGCTGACGGCTTCCGCTTTTTAACCGAGGCCTGTGTTTGGCTTCCGAATACTGCTGCATCCACCGCCACCCTGCGCCATGTGTCTCTGTCGTCTGCTCACGCTGCTGACGGCTTCCGCTTTTTAACCTAGGCCTGTGTATGGCTTCAGAATAATGCTGCCTCCACCGCCACCCTGCGCCATGTGCCTCTGTCGTCTGCTCACGCTGCTGACAGGTCCATACTGATTCATGGCCCCCTGTACCGGCTCCTCATGAACGTGGTTCAGCGGGTTTGCATCACTTAACGGCAAATCGTTGACAAACGCTGGGACGTTCAGTGTTGTGCGCATTAAGCCAGACACCAAAGGGCAGCACAGACCTGTTATTACTCGCTCAAGCATGGCTGAACAAAACCAGTCTCTACCACAAATTGGACCCAGACCTGCCCAGGGTCTCGTAACTAGATTGCACGGAGGAGTAGAGTTCATTATTGGAATTAACTGTGAGGGACTTTTAAACCTAGGCCTGTGTATGGCCTTCAATTGAAGCTGCTTCTGCTCCGCCACTCTGCCATTGGACTCTTGATAGTCGTCTCCCCACGCTGCTGCTGGGGGGACTTTTTAACATAGGCCTCTGTATGGCCTTCAATTTTAGCTGCTTACGCTCCGCCACTCTGCCATGGGCCCCTGTACCGCCTCCTCATGCTGCTGCCAGGTCCAGAGTGTGTCATGGGTCCCTGTACGGCCTCCCATTGCTGCTGTCTCCATCGCCACACTCTGCCATGTGCCACTTTCAGGTCTCCTCACACTGCTGGTGGGTTCCATTTTGTCATAGGGTGCTGTATGGCCTCCCATTGCTGCTGCCTCCACCGCCACACTGTGGCTCCACACTCTGGTTTTGGCCCCGTGACTGCCCAAATGAGTGAAGTGTGCGGTGATTCTAAGATCGACGGCACTCATCTGCATGTCATACTGACTGACAGTATTATTTCTCTTCCCCAGCAGACTCCAAGGGCATTTAAATTAAAGGTACAGTGTTCTGCACTAATATAAAGGCTCTCTGAAGCCTAGAAACACCCTTTTATAAGTTAAATTCGCAGCGAATATATTCGGCTCGAAGCGAATTTATTCCGCGAATTCGGCGAATCAGCCGAACCGAATTTTTGAATAATTCGCTCATCTCTAGTCCTGACATTTGGGGGATATCTGCACTGTCCTGACATTTGGGGGATATCTGCACTGTCCTGACATTTGGGGGATATCTGTACTGTCCTGACATTTGGGGGATATCTGCACTGTCCTGACATTTGGGGGATATCTGTACTGTCCTGACATTTTGGGGATATCTGTACTGTCCTGACATTTGGGGGATATCTGTACTGTCTTGACATTTGGGGGATATCTGTACCGTCCTGACATTTGGGGGATATCTGTACTGTCCTGACATTTGGGGGATATATGTACTGTCCTGACATTTGGGGGATATCTGTACTGTCCTGACATTTTGGGGATATCTGTACTGTCCTGACATTTGGGGGATATCTGCACTGTCCTGACATTTGGGGGATATCTGTACCGTCCTGACATTTGGGGGATATCTGTACCGTCTTGACATTTGGGGGGATATCTGCACTGTCTTGACATTTGGGGGGATATCTGCACTGTCCTGTCATTTTGGGGATATCTGTACTGTCCTGACATTTGGGGGGATATCTGTACTGTCCTGACATTTGGGGGATATCTGTACTGTCCTGACATTTGGGGGATATCTGTACTGTTCTGACATTCTTGGACCTCAAGAAATTAGATTGGCCTTCAGTACTTCAGGATTGATCAATATTCAGATCTATCCCATAGTTTGTGAACTCTATAACTTTCCTACAAACTAAAAAATACATCCTAATTTGGGTTATTTTCACCAAAGACATGGAGCAGAATACATCTCGGCCTAAATTTATGAAGAACAATTATTTATTTGCAAACTTTTATAACAGAAACAAAGAAAAACTTTTTTTTTTTTCAAAATTTTTGGTCTTTTTTTGTTAATTTAGTAAAAAATAAAAACCCCAGCGGTGATTAAATACCACCAAAAGAAAGCGCTAGTTATGTGAAGAAAATGATTAAATTTTAGTTTGGGTACAATGTTGTATGACCGCGCAATTGTCATTCAAAGTGTGAGAGCGCTGAAACATGAAAACTGGCCTGGGCAGGAAGGTGTAAAATTGCCCGGTATTGAAATGGTTAATTAATTAATTATCAGTTGAATTAGTGCAGCGCCGAGTAACAAAAAGAGTCCCGGTCATTAAGGGGGGGGGGGGTAAATCCTCAGGATGGCCAGTGGTTAAGAAAGTAGGCATTCTGATTTTGTTGTTTTTTTACTAGAATTTATGTTTTATGTTGGTGCTCAACTTTGTATGTGTACTTTTGACAAGTTTTTAAAGAACCCGGATGCATACTGAAAAAAAGAACAACTGTGAAATTTGATGTGTTGTTACTATGTGACAAAAGTGAGGAACTGTCAGGAAATATCTTATTCACTGGCAAGTTAGTTTCGCTTGTAACTTTTCTCTCGTTTTCTGAAAATAGTTTCATTTTACTGTAAACAAACCTTATATGGTATCCCTCAGTTTCTGCTCTTCACGTAACTATATTGATAAATGTGGAATGCTTCATTGATCATCCTAAGATTGAGTTCTGGGTCACCCTTCTTGTCAGGCATTACACTTTCAGAGATTTATTGTGCACACTTCGGTGTCTGGAGCTTTATTTCTCCCAGGCCTGAGGGTGAAAATAACGAGGACAAGGGGGCTACAGTCATAGGCTGATTCCTATCAGCCCACCTCCAAAGTCCTTACTAGACCCTTGTCCACAGAAGAGATGGTCCCCTTCTGAACCATACTACATATTATATAATGGGGCCCCCAGATATCTCGCCTTGTCCTCTAGGTCAGGGGTCTCCAAAGTTTCTAAGCAAAGGGCCAGTTTATGGTTCTTCAGGCACTAGGGGAAGTAGAAAATAAACCAACGTTAGTGAGAGTGAGAAATTTCCTAGGGTAGGTAGTCAGTAGGAGTAAAAGAATTACATTGTGGTTGGTAGGAGGGATAATGCCCCATCATTTGTATTGGTAGGAGGGATAATGCCCCATCATTGGTATTGGTGGGAGGAATAGTGCCCCATCATTGGTATTGGTGGGAGGAATAGTGCCCCATCATTGGTGTCAGTGGGAGGAATAGTGCCCCATCATTGGTGTCAGTGGGAGGAATAGTGCCCCATCATTGGTATTGATGGGAGGAATAGTGCCCCATCATTGGTATTGATGGGAGGAATAGTGCCCCATCATTGGTATTGGTGGGAGGAATAGTGCCCCATCATTGGTGTCAGTGGGAGGAATAGTGCCCCATCATTGGTGTCAGTGGGAGGAATAGTGCCCCATCATTGGTGTCAGTGGGAGGAATAGTGCCCCATCATTGGTATCAGTGGGAGGAATAGTGCCCCATCATTGGTGTCAGTGGGAGGAATAGTGCCCCATCATTGGTATCAGTGGGAGGAATAGTGCCCCATCGCTGGTGTCAGTGGGAGGAATAGTGCCCCATCATTGGTGTCAGTGGGAGGAATAGTGCCCCATCATTGATGTCAGTGGGAGGAATAGTGCCCCATCATTGGTGTCAGTGGAAGGAATAGTGCCCCATCATTGGTATCAGTGGGAGGAATAGTGCCCCATCATTGGTGTCAGTGGGAGGAATTGTGCCCCATCATTGGTATCAGTGGGAGGAATAGTGCCCCATCATTGGTATCAGTGGGAGGAATAGTGCCCCCTCATTGGTGTCAGTGGGAGGAATAGTGCCCCCTCATTGGTGTCAGTGGGAGGAATAGTGCCCCATCATTGGTGTCAGTGGGAGGAATAGTGCCCCATCATTGGTATCGGTTGGAGAAATAGTGCCCCATCATTGGTGTCAGTGGGAGGAACAGTGCCCCATCATTGGTATCAGTTGGAGGAATAGTGCCCCATCATTGGTATCAGTGGGGGGAATAGTGCCCCATCATTGGTATCAGTGGGGGGAATAGTGTCCCATCATTGGTATCAGTGGGGGGAATAGTGTCCCATCATTGGTATCAGTGGGGGGAATAGTGCCCCATCATTGGTATCAGTGGGAGGAATAGTGCCCCATCATTGGTATCAGTGGGGGGAATAGTGTCCCATCATTGGTATCAGTTGGAGGAATAGTGCCCCATCATTGGTATCAGTTGGAGGAATAGTGCCCCATCATTGGTATCAGTGGGAGGAATAGTGCCCCATCATTGGTATCAGTGGGAAGAATAGTGCCCCATCATTGGTATCAGTTGGAGGAATAGTGCCCCATCATTGGTATCAGTTGGAGGAATAGTGCCCCATCATTGGTATCAGTGGGAGGAATAGTGCCCCATCATTGGTATCAGTGGGAGGAATAGTGTCCCATCATTGGTATCAGTGGGAGGAATAGTGCCCCATCATTGGTATCAGTGGAGCAATAGTCTCCCATCATTGGTATCAGTGGGAGGAATAGTGCCCCATCATTGGTGTCAGTGGGAGGAATAGTGCCCCATCATTGGTGTCAGTGGGAAGAATAGTGCCCCATCATTGGTATCAGTGGGAGGAATAGTGCCCCATCATTGGTATCAGTGGGAGGAATAGTCTCCCATCATTGGTGTCAGTGGGAAGAATAGTGCCCCATCATTGGTATCAGTGGGAGGAATAGTGCCCCATCATTGGTGTCAGTGGGAGGAATAGTGCTCCATCATTGGTGTCAGTGGGAGGAATAGTGCTCCATCGTTGGTGTCAGTGGGAGGAATAGTGCTCCATCGTTGGTGTCAGTGGGAGGAATAGTGCCCCATTGTTGGTGTCAGTGGGAGGAATAGTGCCCCGTCATTGGTGTCAGTGGGAGGAATAGTGCCCCGTCATTGGTGTCAGTGGGAGGAATAGTGCCCCATCATTGGTGTCAGTGGGAGGAATAGTGCCCCATCATTGGTGTCAGTGGCAGGAATGGTGCCTCAACCTTTTTGACAGTGGGAGGAACAGGCAAGCAAATGGCGACATCCGGCCGCAGTTTGGAGACCGCTGCTCTAGGTGAATGAGTACAGGGTACATAACAACCCTTGTTACTTGTTTGTTACTTTTTTGCTTAAAAAAAATATAAATACAAAGTTAAAACACCCACATTGTGGAAATAGTCCCAATGTCCTATGTCTCATGGGCCTCAGGCCAAGACCCCCTGCAGACTAGGCCTGGAACCACTGTAAAGGCAACAGTCCCGAAATGCCCAGGATGCTCATGCATTTTTGACAGATGTCATGGACAGTCTTTGTCCCGGGGTGACTCACGAAAACCAGGCCCAGGATGTAAACCAACCAGGACCAAGCAGAGCAGACTCCAGACCAGGCCCAGGATACACACAGACCAGGACCAAGCAGAGCGGAATCCAGACCAGGCCCAGGATACACACAGACCAGGACCAAGCAGAGCGGAATCCAGACCAGGCCCAGGATACACACCGACCAGGACCAAGCAGAGAGGACTTGAGAAGAGGTGCAGCGCCTGCCAACCTGAGAGCAGATGACCCGACCACTTAGTTGTCCACTTTTTAAAAGTGGCTCTTAGGTTATATTTTTTGAGGGGGTGCAGGCTGTGAGAGTGAGTCTTTTTCGGGTTTTCATTTTTTTTTGGGGGGGGGGGGTGGGGGGAATCATATCCTGAGAGGAGCTCAAGTTTTTTGGGGGAAGCAGTGGGTTGGGGTTGTCTCATTTGGCTGTGATGGAGGAGGGAGTATCTGTTTTTTTTTGGGAGGGTAGTTGGACAGGGTGTAGAGATTACCCCCTCCCAAAAAAAACCCCCAAAATACAGACCTACTCCTCCATCACAGCCAAATGAGAAAAACGTCACCCACTGCTCCCCCCCCCCAAAAAAAAACTTGCCCCTCTCAGGCCTTGATAACCCCCACAAAAAAAAACCCACCAAGAAAAAAAGCGTGTCACTCTCACAGCCGAATGAAACAACCCGCACCCACTGATCCCCCCCCCCCCCAAAAAAAAGAAAAAAACTGCTCCTCTCAGGCCATGATTATTTATTTTATTTCAGGTACTTATATAGCACCATCAATTTACGCAGCACTTTACATATATATTGTACATTCACATCAGTCCCTAACCCTCAAGGAGCGTACAATCTAAGATCCCTAACCCTCAAGGAGCGTACAATCTAAGATCCCTAACCCTCAAGGAGCGTACAATCTAAGGTCCCTAACCCTCAAGGAGCGTACAATCTAAGGTCCCTAACCCTCAAGGAGCGTACAATCTAAGATCCCTAACCCTCAAGGGGCGTACAATCTAAGGTCCCTGTCAGGGCTCCCAGGTGTGACCAGAGATGTTTGACTGACGCAGGGAAACGCAGACCTCAGATATGTTATAAACAATATAATTTATTAACACTAACAGTACAAACATAAACACAGTGCAAACAAACCAAACCACCCACAGATAACAGTACATACAAGCAAGCGTCGTCAGGCAGGCCGGGTCAATATCAATAGGGCAGGTAGGTACAGGGGGAGCAAGCGGAGATTGGTCAGGGTCACAAGCCAGTGATCAGAACAGGTAGCAAGCAGCGTGGTACAGAGGGTCAGACAGAGGGATGGTCAGAAGCGAGCCGGGATCAGAGCAGGAGAAGTCAGCAGCGGTTCAGAAACAGGATGCAGGACAGAAACAGGATGCAGGACAGAAACAGGATGCAGGGCCCAGGACAAACACACACCAAGGCAGAGTCTGTGGGTCTGGCCATCCCTTAAATACCCCAGCATAATCAGTTACAGGTGTTAGCTGGCTGCAAAGTTGAGTCTCTGATTGCTGGGAACACCCGCTGGCCAGCCCTGGTACTGCAGATCAAAAGGCACGTGAGTCCCACCATTGCTGGCCAGTCCATTCCTGACAGTACCCCCCCCTCAAGGAGCAGCCTCAGGACGCTCCAAACAGTCCTAGCTGGGAAAAATGTTCCACCGCCCGGGTCTGGTAACTGGCGGGATATCAAAGACTGGCACACCGGGCAGGACTCCGGGCAGCGGTACACCGGGCAGAGGCACATCGGGCTGGACTCCGGGCAGAGGCACATCGGCTGGACTCCGGGCAGAGGCACATCGGGCTGGACTCCGGGCAGAGGCACATCGGGCTGGACTCCGGGCAGAGGCACATCGGGCTGGACTCCGGGCAGAGGCACATCGGGCTGGACTCCGGGCAGAGGCACATCGGGCTGGACTCCGGGCAGAGGCACATCGGGCTGGACTCCGGGCAGAGGCACATCGGACTGGACTCCGGGCAGAGGCACATCGGGCTGGACTCCGGGCAGAGGCACATCGGGCTGGACTCCGGGCAGAGGCACATCGGGCTGGACTCCGGGCAGAGGCACACCGGGCAGAGGCACACGGGGCTGGACTCCGGGCAGAGGCACATCGGGCAGAGGCACATCGGGCCGGACTCCGGGCAGAGGCACATCGGGCCGGACTCCGGGCAGAGGCACATCGGGCCGGACTCCGGGCAGAGGCACATCGGGCCGGACTCCGGGCAGAGGCACATCGGGCCGGACTCCGGGCAGAGGCACATCGGGCCGGACTCCGGGCAGAGGCACATCGGGCCGGACTCCGGGCAGAGGCACATCGGGCCGGACTCCGGGCAGAGGCACATCGGGCTGGACTCCGGGCAGAGGCACACCGGGCAGAGGCACACGGGGCTGGACTCCGGGCAGAGGCACATCGGGCAGAGGCACATCGGGCCGGACTCCGGGCAGAGGCACATCGGGCCGGACTCCGGGCAGAGGCACATCGGGCAGGACCCCGGGCAGAGGCACATCGGGCAGGACCCCGGGCAGAGGCACATCGGGCAGGACCCCGGGCAGAGGCACATCGGGCTACCAGGCGAAGCAGCAGGCAGCGGGCCACCAGGCGGAGCGACAGGCAGCGGGCCCCCGGGCGGGGCGACAGGCAGCGGGCCCCCGGGCGGGGCGACAGGCATCGGGCCCCCGGGCGGAGCGGCGGGCGCCGGACCCCCAGGCGGAGCGGCGGGCGCCAGACCCCCAGGCGGAGCTACAGGTCTCGGGCCCTCAGGCGGAGCGGCGGGCGCCGGACCCCCAGATGGAGCGACAGGTCTCGGGCCCTCAGGCGGAGCAACAGGTCTCGGGCCCCCAGACGAAGCGGCGGGCACCGAGTCACCAGGCACGACAGTGGACACCGAGTCGTCTGGCAAGACTGCGGGCACCGAGTCAACTGGCGGAACAGCGGGCATCGAGTCAACTGGCGGAACAGCGGGCACCGAGTCGTCTGGCAAGACTGCGGGCACCGAGTCGTCTGGCAAGACTGCGGGCACCGAGTCGTCTGGCAAGACTGCGGGCACCGAGTCGTCTGGCAAGACTGCGGGCACCGAGTCGTCTGGCAAGACTGCGGGCACCGAGTCGTCTGGCAAGACTGCGGGCACCGAGTCGTATGGCAAGACTGCGGGCACCGAGTCGTCTGGCAAGACTGCGGGCACCGAGTCGACTGGCGGAACAGCGGGCACCGAGTCGTCTGGCAAGACTGCGGGCACCGAGTCAACTGGCGGAACAGCGGGCATCGAGTCAACTGGCGGGACTGCGGGCACCGAGTCGTCTGGCAAGACTGCGGGCATCGAGTCGTCTGGCAAGACTGCGGGCACCGAGTTGTCTGGCAAGACTGCGGGCACCGAGTCGTCTGGCAAGACTGCGGGCACCGAGTCGTCTGCCAAGACTGCGGGCACCGAGTCGTCTGCCAAGACTGCGGGCACCGAGTCAACTAGCGGAACAGCGGGCATCGAGTCAACTGGCGGAACAGCAGGCACCGAGTCGTCTGGCAAGACTGCGGGCACCGAGTCGTCTGGCAAGACTGCGGGCACCGAGTCGTCTGGCAAGACTGCGGGCACCGAGTCGTCTGGCAAGACTGCGGGCACCGAGTCGTCTGGCAAGACTGCGGGCACCGAGTCGTCTGCCAAGACTGCGGGCACCGAGTCAACTGGCGGAACAGCGGGCATCGAGTCAACTGGCAAGACTGCGGGCACCGAGTCGTCTGGCAAGACTGCGGGCACCGAGTCGTCTGGCAAGACTGCGGGCACCGAGTCGTCTGGCAAGACTGCGGGCACCGAGTCGTCTGGCAAGACTGCGGGCATCGAGTCGTCTGGCAAGACTGCGGGCATCGAGTCGTCTGGCAAGACTGCGGGCATCGAGTCAACTGGCAAGACTGCGGGCATCGAGTCAACTGGCGGAACAGCGGGCACCGAGTCGTCTGGCAAGACTGCGGGCACCGAGTCGTCTGGCAAGACTGCGGGCACCGAGTCGTCTGGCAAGACTGCGGGCACCGAGTCGTCTGGCAAGACTGCGGGCACCGAGTCGTCTGGCAAGACTGCGGGCACCGAGTCGTCTGGCAAGACTGCGGGCACCGAGTCGTCTGGCAAGACTGCGGGCACCGAGTCAACTGGCCTAATAGGATCGTCGGGCTGGATCAGTTCATCAGGCTGAGTAGAGGCTTCAGGCTGAGGAGAGGCTTCAGGCTGAGGAGAGGCTTCAGGCTGAGGAGAGGCTTCAGGCTGAGTCACGGAAGGCAGGTTCACCGGTTTGGATACTGGCAGGATGGTATTGGTTGGAAAGAATTTTCGCTTTTTTCTGGTTTTAACTACTGGAGCACTGCAAGTAAACGCAGGTCTGCAAACGAATGGAGCAGCTGGAGACAGAGAAAAACTGGAGGATGGAACAGGAGAGGGAACAGTTGCTACAGAGGGCTTTTTTACAGGGTTAAAGGCAGGATAGGTGCAGCGAGTGGGAACAGGGGACTGACATGCGGTAGATAGCCAAGTATACTGGGCTGTAACTGGAGGAGCTGTTGGGAATACAGGAGTAGAGTTAGAAGCAGGACTGGGTCTTTGTAAGCTGACTGAGGCTGGGTGCAACAAGTCTGTCCATGTCTGCAGTATGGGTTGAACAAAGCTGAGCTTACACAAAGCCTGTCTGGTCAATGACTGCACTGCGTTTATACAATCTCTCAGTGTCTGTGGTGAACATGTGGAATAACGCTCCAGAAAGTAACCCACATCATCCTCTAATAACCACACCAGGGACTCTACCTGGTCTGCACTAAATGGTGGCAAAAATTCATCCCTGCATTTGGGGGAACCAGATGAAACCAACTCAACACAAACCTGAATCAATGGCTGCACCATAGAGAAATCTGTGCCCTGATCTACTAGAACATGAACGATCCGTATATATTCTAGCAGTTCATCCCGGGGATACTCCTTCAGAGTCTGATAAGCATACTCTCTGTCATCAAGCACTAGCAGAGATAAATACTCAACCTCATCCAGATCCATCCTTCCCATCAACAAGCCAAGATGGCTTCCCTGTGCAGCCACTTCTGGTCAGGATTGGCCTTGGTGTAATGTCAGGGCTCCCAGGTGTGACCAGAGGTGTGTGACTGACGCAGGGAAACGCAGACCTCAGATATGTTATAAACAATATAATTTATTAACACTAACAATACAAACATAAACGCAGTGCAATACTAAAACATAATACAGTGCAAACAAACCAAACCAAACCAACCACCCACAGATAACAGTACATACAAGCAAGCGTCGTCAGGCAGGCTGGGTCAATATCAATAGGGCAGGTAGGTACAGGGGGAGCAAGCGGAGATTGGTCAGGGTCACAAGCCAGGGATCAGAACAGGTAGCAAGCAGCGTGGTACAGAGGGTCAGACAGAGGGATGGTCAGGAGCGAGCCGGGATCAGAGCAGGAGAAGTCAGCAGCGGTTCAGAAACAGGATGCAGGACAGAAACAGGATGCAGGGCCCAGGACAAACACACACCAAGGCAGAGTCTGTGGGTCTGGCCATCCCTTAAATACCCCAGCATAATCAGTTACAGGTGTTAGCTGGCTGCAAAGTTGAGTCTCTGATTGCTGGGAACACCCGCTGGCCAGCCCTGGTACTGCAGATCAAAAGGCAGGTGAGTCCCACCATAGCTGGCCAGTCCATTCCTGACAGTCCCTAACCCTCAAGGGGCGTATAATCTAAGGTCCCTGACCCTCAAGGGGAGTACAATCTAAGGTCCCTAACCCTCAAGGGGAGTACAATCTAAGGTCCCTAACCCTCAAGGGGAGTACAATCTAAGGTCCCTAACCCTCAAGGGGAGTACAATCTAAGGTCCCTAACCCTCAAGGGGAGTACAATCTAAGGTCCCTAACCCTCAAGGGGCGTACAATCTAAGGTCCCTAACCCTCAAGGGGCGTACAATCTAAGGTCCCTAACCCTCAAGGGGCGTACAATCTAAGGTCCCTAACCCTCAAGGGGATTACAATCTAAGGTCCCTAACCCTCAAGGGGCGTACAATCTAAGGTCCCTAACCCTCAAGGGGATTACAATCTAAGGTCCCCAACCCTCAAGGGGAGTACAATCTAAGGTCCGTAACCCTTAAGGGGCATACAAACTAAGGTCCCTAACCTCAGGGGGCGTACAATCTAAGGTAACTGTAATCATGTTCTAAGAGGAGTGATTTTTTTTTTTGTGGGGGTCTTGGAATATTTCTTTCAGCATTTCATACTCTGTTACCTTGGGTTGCAAAAGGTTCATTATGCCTTTATAAGTCTAGCGCTCAGTTTGGTTTACCTACAAGAGTGAAAAGAAAACAGTGGCACCCCAATGCCCCAGCAAGCCGTGTCTTCTCCATGCTGCTTGCATTGATGGCCGGTGCTGGTCAAGAAGGACTCTGGCTCACCAACCTCCGTATGGGCTACAATAAAAAGGCACTCGTCCGCACTCAGAACACTGTAAACGTTTTTAGAAAGGGCCAATTCACACCAGTGCGTTGACCTGCATTTTAGCGCAGGTCAACGTACTGGAGTGGCTCCTTCCTGACTTCCCAGGCTGTCCTCTCTCAGGGGATGAGGCATAGAGATCCTCCTCTCCAGCTCCAGCCTGTAGGTAGGTCCCTCCCAGGCTCCACGCTCCAACCTTCACTCCATCTTCCACCTGACACTACTCTCTCCTGATCAGGCTCTCTCATACTTAAGGGCTGTCTTGACCACATGCTAAGCCTCCTGTTTGGGGATTGGTCAGAGGCCCTTGGGTATGCAGATCAGTCCCTCCTCACCCCCACCCACTGCATTCTAGATACTTCTCAAGTTTCTAGAGCAGGGGGAGGTATCGGGGAACCAACCTGCAGAGCCCTCAGACCTGACCTAAAGTTATCCTGGCTGACTTATCCCAGGCTGTAACTAAAAGAAGCCTAGCTAACTCCCCCTGGATAACTAGAAGGGCACTACATACCTTAATGAATTCTCTGCATTAGTTATAAAGCCTGAAGGTTTTTTGCCTTCATGATCTCTATGCAGCTCCCCCTGCAGCCCCCTAATACTTACCCGATCCCAATCCTGATGTAGCAAGAGAGGTTGCTATCCCAGTTCTCTGCCTCGACATTATAGACAGCAGTGGAAACCAGCGACTCCAGCTTCTGTCAATCAGAGCCAGTGAGTGGGGGTCAGGAGGCGGGGCTGAGGTTTGCGCTGTGTGTCTTATGGACACACAGAGCGGGGCTTGGGAGCAAACACGTATGTGCTTGCTCTGGGGACACTGGGTGGGGGGGAGGAGCCCAGAGGTCCAGTGGGGGACCCAAGAAGAGGAGGATCAGGGCTGCTCTGTGCAAAACCATTACACAGAGCAGGTAAGTATAACATGTTTGTTATATAAATACAATGTAAGCCTTTAGTATCACTTTAAAAAAAAAAAAAAACCTGAGTTCAGCTTCTTGGTCCAGTCCCCCATTATACTTACCTGAGCCCAATCCTGATCCAGCAACCTGAGAACAGCACCTGTCTCCGCCTCCTCATAGGCTCAGGACTGAGCCCACGCGAGTGCCCCCATAATAGGTGGCTTGCTATGGTGGTCACTCAGAGGGGGAGGAGACAGGAGCACCAACAGAGGACCTGAGAAGCGCGGAATCAGGACTGCTCTGTGAAAACCCATTACATAGATCAGGTAGGTTATTTTTTTTTTTTAAATCTGAATTTACAATCACTTTAATCATAAAGACGCATGTCTTGTCATAGAGTATGCCTGAGTTTTGTGTGTGGATTAAATGCCCCCCCTCCCCCACCTCCTCCTCCGGCTAACCCTTGCACCCCCCTCCCCCATGACAACTTAGGTGTGCCGCGGCAGGTGTAGAGGAAGAATTGAAAGTGAAGACAGATAGAACAATAGTGATTGACACAAAAACGTATTCTTATCCTACATTTGGCGCTGCTAGCACTCCCACCACCGGCCTAGCCCCTTATACCAGCATTACACCCAGTCACTATATGTTCTCAGGCACATTCCATTGGCCAGTCACCCCATAATGCAGTCAGTCTACATTCCAGGCATTTCTCCCGGGCGCATATTGTGCAAAACGTCAGTACTCACTTCCCCAACCAATCCCATCAGGCTGCTTTCAGCCTTTCATGGAGTTTAACGGGCTGCTGGCATTGGGGTTGCATGGTAGGTCTATGCCTTCCACCCGCACCTAAAAATGCAACCAATGCTAAATGCCCAGTGAAGCTTTATTGCAGGTCCACCTCAATGTGAAGTTCCACCTGAGGACAGTGAGCAAATGGACCAGGGTAGCAATAGCCCTTCCAACCTTTTGGCTACAGTCCTTCCTTTCGGCCCCATATCCAATTGCTCCTCAACCTCTGCAACATCTCCAAGATAGGACCCTTCCTAACCAACGACACCGCAAAGCTTCTAACTCACTCCCTGGTCATCTCCCGCCTTGACTACTGCAACTCCCTCCTCGTTGGCTTACACAGGCTATCCCCCCCTCCAGTCCATCATGAATACTGCTGCCAGACTCATCTACCTTACCAATCATTCAGTATCTGCCACCCCCTCTCTGCCAATCCCTCCACTGGCCTCCACTCAGTGTCCTCCACCCCTCTCTGCCAAACCCTCCACTAGCCTCCAGTCAGTGTCCTCCATCCCTCTCTGCCAATCCCTCCACTGGCTCCACTCAGTGTCCTCCGCCCCTCTCTGCCAATCCCTCCACTGGCCTCCACTCAGTGTCCTCCGCCCCTCTCTGCCAATCCCTCCACTGGCCTCCACTCAGTGTCCTCCGCCCCTCTCTGCCAATCCCTCCACTGGCCTCCACTCAGTGTCCTCCGCCCCTCTCTGCCAATCCCTCCACTGGCCTCCACTCAGTGTCCTCCACCCCTCTCTGCTAATTTCTCCACTGGCCTCCACTCAGTGTTCTCCATCCCTCTCTGCCAATCCCTCCACTGGCCTCCACTCAGTGTCCTCCACCCCTCTCTGCCAATCCCTACACTGGCCTCCACTCAGTGTCCTCCACCCCTCTCTGCCAATCCCTACACCGGCCTCCACTCAGTGTCCTCCACCCTTCTCTGCCAATCCCTACACCGGCTCCCACTCACCCAATGAAAAAAATTAAAGATACTTACAACTTAAAAAGCCATCCACAACCAGGGGCGGACTGACAACTCATGGGGCCCCCAGGCAATAGGGGATCATGGGGCCCCTGTGTCCTTGCCCAAACTCAAAAAAGCCTATGAAAAAGGTACCAGGGGCATCTCATGGGGCCCCCTACTGACCCCGGGCCCTCGAGCAGTGTCCGAGTTTCCAAATGGTCAGTCCGCCCCTGTCCACAACTCAGCCCCTAGTTACTTCACTAACCTGGTCTCCAAATACCAACCAAATTGTTCTCTTCGTTCCTCCCAAGACCTCCTGCTCTCTAGCTCCCTTGTCACCTCCTCCCATGCTTGCCTCCAGGATTTCTCCCATCCTCTGGAACTATCTTTCCCAATCTTTCTGACTATCTCCATCTCTGTCCACGTTTAGACAATATCTGAAAACTCATCTCAAAGTAATTCTTTGCTATAAGCAAATTGTGTAAAAAAAAAATAAAAATACAGATCACTTCCCCAAAGCAGTATATGGTTACTATGGTAACATTATACTACTTTGGTCATAGTGAAATTTGAAAAAAAAATCTTAAAAAAGAGAACAAAATGTAATCTAAAATTAAAAATAATAAAATGTTTTTATCAAATTTTTTTCTTCATACTGTCACCAGTCAGTGTCCCTTATCACCGCCATGCCAGTTATATGATGACGCTGTACTGCACTGGTGACAATATGTAAAAAAAAAATAGTGAAAATAATTTTTTTAATTTCTTCATTTTCCGAAAAATTATGACAAAAAAATTACAACTTCAAAAAACTCGCCATGCCTGTTATGAAATACGTCGGACTGTCTACTTTGCAAAAAAGGGGTAATTTGGGGGATATCTGTAACGTCCTGACATTTGGGGGATATCTGTAATGTCCTGACTAGAGATGAGCAAAGTATTCAAAAATTCGATTCGACTGATTCGGCGAATTCGTGGAAAAATTTCGATTCGAGTCGAATATATTCGCTGTGAATTTAACTTAAAAAAGGGTGTTTCTAGGCTTCAGAGAGACTTAATATTAGTGCTGAACACTGTACCTTTAATTTAAATGCCCTTGGAGTCTGCTGGGGAAGAGAAATAATACTGTCAGTCAGTATGACATGCAGATGAGTGCCGTCGATCTTAGAATCACCGCACACTTCACTCATTTGGCCAGTCACGGGGCCAAAACCAGAGTGTGGAGCCACAGTGTGGCGGTGGAGGCAGCAGCAATGGGAGGCCATACAGCACCCTATGACAAAAATGGAAACCACCAGCAGTGTGAGGAGACCTGAAAGTGGCACATGGCAGAGTGTGGCGATAGAGACAGCAGCAATGGGAGGCCGTACAGGGACCCATGACACACTCTGGACCTGGCAGCAGCATGAGGAGGCGGTACAGGGGCCCATGGCAGATTACGGGCCTGGCAGCAGCATGAGGAGTCGGTACGGGGGCCCATGGCAGATTACGGGCCTGGCAGCAGCAATGGGAGGCCGTACAGGGACCCATGACACACTCTGGACCTGGCAGCAGCATGGGGAGGCGGTACAGGGGCCCATGACAGATTACGGGCCTGGCAGCAGCATGAGGAGTCGGTACGGGGGCCCATGACACACTCTGGACCTGGCAGCAGCATGAGGAGGCGGTACAGGGGCGCATGACAGATTACGAGCCTGGCAGCAGCAACTTGGACAGGAGGACGTTCAGCTTCTGCACCGTCTGGTGCGTGCTCGCAAACTGTTGTCTCTTGGAAACGGATTCCAAGAAAGACTGCTGACGGAATCCGTGAAGAGGAGTAGCAGGAGAAGGAGCATCTGAACGAGCGGAATATGCCAACAAGCGACAACAGGGGCCCATGACAGATTACGGGCCTGGCAGCAGCATGAGGAGTCGGTACGGGGGCCCATGGCAGATTAGGGGCCTGGCAGCAGCTATGGGAGGCCCGTAATCTGCCAGCACCCTATGACAAAAAATGGAACCCACCAGCAGTGTGAGGAGACCTGAAAGTGGCACATGGCAGAGTGTGGCGATGGAGACAGCAGCAATGGGAGGCCGTACAGGGACCCATGAGAGACTCTGGACCTGGCAGCAGCATGAGGAGGCGGTATAGGGGCCCATGGCAGATTAGGGGCCTGGCAGCAGCTATGGGAGGCCCGTAATCTGCCAGCACCCTATGTCAAAAAATGGAATACACCAGCAGTGTGAGGAGACCTGAAAGTGGCACATGGCAGAGTGTGGCGATGGAGACAGCAGCAATGGGAGGCCGTACAGGGACCCATGAGAGACTCTGGACTTGGCAGCAGCATGAGGAGGCGGTATAGGGGCCCATGGCAGATTAGGGGCCTGGCAGCAGCTATGGGAGGCCCGTAATCTGCCAGCACCCTATGACAAAAAAATGTAACACACCAGCAGTGTGAGGAGACCTGAAAGTGGCACATGTTTGGGGCATGATTCATGGCGGATTTAGTCAGTTGTGTCAGGAACTGGTGGTTTGAAATCCAGACTAATCCACGCCTGATTCATTTTCACAAACGTCAGTCTCTCCACACTTTGGGTGGACAGTCGTGTCCTCCGCGGAGTTGCAATACCTCCTGCCGCACTAAACACGCGCTCCGATGCCACGCTACTGGCCGGGCATGACAGCCTTTCAAGGGCAAATTCAGCTAGTTGGGGCCAAAGGTCAAGTTTCGTTGCCCAGTAGTCAAGGGGATTGTCTACCTCGGTTGGCAGGGTGCTGTCCAAGTAGGCCTAAGCCTGTTGTTTGAGGTCCTGCTCCAGGTCCACCTGATGCTGCTGCTGCTGCTGCTGCGGCTGGTTAGTAGTTTCCTCACTGCGCTGGTGAAGAAAGCTACTCATCATCGACTGCAGACTGAGGCAGCCGCTGCTGGTGGAGCTGCCACTGCTCCTACCACCCCACCCCTCCCCTGCTGCCATGGCAGCGGAACGCGAGCGCACAGGGCCCACAGTGTCTGAGGATGGACGTTGGCGCAGAAAGGCAGAGACCAGCTGACTACATAGGTGGTTTTTATAGTACGTTATTTTGGCCTCCCTCTCAGCAGGTGTGAAAAAGGCCACCATTTTTGAACGGTAGCGAGGGTCCAACAAGGTGGACAGCCAAAAGTCATCCCTCTGTCTGATGGTTATTATTCGGCTGTCGCTACGCAAGCAAGCGAGCATGCTATGGGCCATTTGTGCCAAGGAATGCGAGGGACTCCCTGCCTCCATCTCCACAGCATACTGCCACGGTGCGTCTGGGTCCTCTGTCTCCTCCTCCTCCTCCTCTACCAGATGCTCCTGCTCCTCCACTCCTGTCCGCTGAGTGGAAAAACCACCCATTTCACTCAATAATTCCTGAGCACCAATGTCCTCCTCTACCTCCTCCTCTTCTTCCTGTCCTGCCCCCACAGGGGTCATGTGGCGTTGAGATCTGTGCGCCACGTCTACCGCACCCTGACCAGCCATTGTTAACAGCATTTGTTCCAGGACGTGCAACAGAGGAATGACGTCGTTCATCCCATAGTCCTGCCGACTCACGAATAGCGTGGCCTCCTCAAAGGGCCTGAGCAAGCGGCAGGTGTCACGCATGAGCTGCCAATGGCTGACATCTAAGTTACACAGGGAGTACCTTTATCCGCTTTTAACATCAGGAAATCTGTGATGGCCTTTCGCTGTTCGTAAAGGCGGTCTAACATATGTAGGGTTGAATTCCACCTTGTTGCAACGTCACAGCATGAGGAGTCGGTACGGGGGCCCATGGCAGATTACGTGCCTGGCAGCAGCAATGGGAGGCCCGTAATCTGCCAGCACCCTATGTCAAAAAATTCAACACACCAGCAGTGTGAGGAGACCTGAAAGTGGCACATGGCAGAGTGTGGCTATGGAGACAGCAGCAATGGGAGGCCGTACAGGGACCCATGAGAGACTCTGGACTTGGCAGCAGCATGAGGAGGCGGTATAGGGGCCCATGGCAGATTAGGGGCCTGGCAGCAGCTATGGGAGGCCCGTAATCTGCCAGCACCCTATGTCAAAAAATTGAACACACCAGCAGTGTGAGGAGACCTGAAAGTGGCACATGGCAGAGTGTGGCGATGGAGACAGCAGCAATGGGAGGCCGTACAGGGACCCATGAGAGACTCTGGACCTGGCAGCAGCATGAGGAGGCGGTATATAGGGGCCTATGGCAGATTAGGGGCCTGGCAGCAGCAATGGGAGGCCCGTAATCTGCCAGCACCCTATGTCAAAAAATTCTACACACCAGCAGTGTGTGAGGAGACCTGAAAGTGGCACATGGCAGAGTGTGGCGATGGAGACAGCAGCAATGGGAGGCCGTACAGGGACCCATGAGAGACTCTGGACTTGGCAGCAGCATGAGGAGGCGGTATATAGGGGCCCATGGCAGATTAGGGGCCTGGCAGCAGCTATGGGAGGCCCGTAATCTGCCAGCACCCTATGTCAAAAAATTGAACACACCAGCAGTGTGAGGAGACCTGAAAGTGGCACATGGCAGAGTGTGGCGATGGAGACAGCAGCAATGGGAGGCCGTACAGGGACCCATGACAGACTCTGGACCTGGCAGCAGCATGAGGAGGCGGTATATAGGGGCCCATGGCAGATTAGGGGCCTGGCAGCATCTATGGGAGGCCCGTAATCTGCCAGCACCCTATGTCAAAAAATTCAACACACCAGCAGTGTGTGAGGAGACCTGAAAGTGGCACATGGCAGAGTGTGGCGATGGAGACAACCCACCGACTGTTTTGCTCGCTGCCAAGCTGCCACCCTCTTCTCCTGATGATGCGGAAGCAATAGCCTGATGACGACGAGGCTGCCAAGTGCGATCAGCCTCATCATCATCAATTAGGGTCTCCGCCTCACTACTAGTCCCCTCGGCTGCGTGTGGGTCAGGAGACAGACCTGTCTCTAGACCGGCTACCGAGCCACTCTCCTCGCCACTACTTCTTCGCCTGGCTGCTGAAGAGGCGGATGTCTCCCCCCGTTCCTGACCGCCCTCTGTTAGCTCTTCCTCACTGTACTGGATGACACCGGGAGCACTAGCCTCTGGCTGCGAATAGTGCTGCCTCGACCCCTTCCTCTGCTGCCACGTCTGCTCGCTCCTAAAACATTGCCTCCTCTGCCACTCCTCTGCATGTTGTCTGACATACTCTTTAATTAAACGATTCTGTGTCCCTGAGTAACAATTCTGTGTCCCTGAGTAACGTTTCTGTGGCCCTAAGTAACATTTCTGTGGCCCTCAGTAACAATTCTGTCTGTCCCTGAGTAACAATTCTGTGTCTGTCCCTGAGTAACAATTCTGTGTCCCTCAGTAACAATTCTGTGTCCCTCAGTAACAATTCTGTGTCCCTCAGTAACAATTCTGTGTCTGTGCGAGTAACAATTCTGTGGCCCTAAGTAACAGTTCTGTGGCCCTCAGTAACAATTCTGTGTCTGTGCGAGTAACAATTCTGTGTCTGTGCGAGTAACAATTCTGTGGCCCTAAGTAACAGTTCTGTGGCCCTCAGTAACAATTCTGTGTCTGTGCGAGTAACAATTCTGTGTCTGTGCGAGTAACAATTCTGTGGCCCTAAGTAACAGTTCTGTGGCCCTCAGTAACAGTTCTGTGTCCCTGAGTAACAATTCTGTGTCTGTGCAAGTAACAATTCTGTGGCCCTAAGTAACAGTTCTGTGGCCCTCAGTAACAATTCTGTGTCCCTGATTAACGTTTCTGTGGCCCCAAGTAACGGTTCTGTGGCCCTCAGTAACAATTATGTGTCCCTGATTAACGTTTATGTTGCCCTAAGTAACGGTTCTGTGGCCCTCAGTAACAATTCTGTGTCCCTGAGTAACAATTCTGTGTCTGTGCGAGTAACAATTCTGTGGCCCTCAGTAACAATTCTGTGTCTGTGCGAGTAACAATTCTGTGTCTGTGCGAGTAACAATTCTGTGGCCCTAAGTAACGGTTCTGGGGCCCTCAGTAACAATTCTGTGTCCCTGTGTAACAATTCTGTGTCTGTGCGAGTAACAATTCTGTGTCCCTCAGTAACAATTCTGTGTCCCTCAGTAAAAATTCTGTGTCCCTCAGTAACAATTCTGTGTCTGTGCGAGTAACAATTCTGTGGCCCTAAGTAACAGTTCTGTGGCCCTCAGTAACAATTCTGTGTCTGTGCGAGTAACAATTCTGTGTCTGTGCGAGTAACAATTCTGTGGCCCTAAGTAACAGTTCTGTGGCCCTCAGTAACAATTCTGTGTCTGTGCGAGTAACAATTCTGTGTCTGTGCGAGTAACAATTCTGTGGCCCTAAGTAACAGTTCTGTGGCCCTCAGTAACAGTTCTGTGGCCCTCAGTAACAATTCTGTCTGTCCCTGAGTAACAATTCTGTGTCTGTCCCTGAGTAACAATTCTGTGTCCCTCAGTAACAATTCTGTGTCCCTCAGTAAAAATTCTGTGTCCCTCAGTAACAATTCTGTGTCTGTGCGAGTAACAATTCTGTGGCCCTAAGTAACAGTTCTGTGGCCCTCAGTAACAATTCTGTGTCTGTGCGAGTAACAATTCTGTGTCTGTGCGAGTAACAATTCTGTGGCCCTAAGTAACAGTTCTGTGGCCCTCAGTAACAATTCTGTGTCTGTGCGAGTAACAATTCTGTGTCTGTGCGAGTAACAATTCTGTGGCCCTAAGTAACAGTTCTGTGGCCCTCAGTAACAGTTCTGTGTCCCTGAGTAACAATTCTGTGTCTGTGCGAGTAACAATTCTGTGGCCCTAAGTAACAGTTCTGTGGCCCTCAGTAACAGTTCTGTGTCCCTGAGTAACAATTCTGTGTCTGTGCGAGTAACAATTCTGTGGCCCTAAGTAACAGTTCTGTGTCCCTGATTAACGTTTCTGTGGCCCCAAGTAACGGTTCTGTGGCCCTCAGTAACAATTATGTGTCCCTGATTAACGTTTATGTGGCCCTAAGTAACGGTTCTGTGGCCCTCAGTAACAATTCTGTGTCCCTGAGTAACAATTCTGTGTCTGTGCGAGTAACAATTCTGTGGCCCTAAGTAACAGTTCTGTGGCCCTCAGTAACAATTCTGTGTCTGTGCGAGTAACAATTCTGTGTCTGTGCGAGTAACAATTCTGTGGCCCTAAGTAACAGTTCTGTGGCCCTCAGTAACAATTCTGTGTCCCTGAGTAACAATTCTGTGTCTGTGCGAGTAACAATTCTGTGGCCCTAAGTAACAGTTCTGTGTCCCTGTGTAACAATTCTGTGTCTGTGCGAGTAACAATTCTGTGGCCCTAAGTAACAGTTCTGTGGCCCTCTGTAACAATTCTGTGTCTGTGCGAGTAACAATTCTGTGTCTGTGCGAGTAACAATTCTGTGGCCCTAAGTAACAGTTATGTGGCCCTGAGTAACAATTCTGTGTCTGTGCGAGTAACAATTCTGTGTCTGTCCGAGTAACAATTCTGTGGCCCTAAGTAACAATTCTGTGTCTGTCCCTGAGTAACAATTCTGTGGCCCTAACTAAAGTTTCTGTGGCCCTAAGTAACATTTCTCTGGCACTCAGTAACAATTCTGTCTGTCCCTGAGTAACAATTCTGTGGCCCTAATAACGTTTCTGTGGCCCTAAGTAACAATTCTCTGGCACTCAGTAACAATTCTGTCTGTCCCTGAGTATGAATTCTGTGGCCCTAACTAGCGTTTCTTTGTCCCTAAGTAACGATTCTGTGGCCCTAATTAACAATTCTGTGTCCCTGAGTAATAGTTCTCTGTCCCTAAGTATCGTTTCTCTGTCCCCAAGTATCGTTTCTGTGGCCCTAACTCTGTCCCTGTCCCTAATACAGAGCGGTCTGCCTCTGTTCAATGACTGCAGGCAAATGAAGAATTCCAAAATGGCCGCAATTTATAGCTCGACCATTACACAGTGCTAGCTGGCTGGCTGCTGATTGGCTGATGCGATCACATGTCGTTGAGGAATGCATTATGGGTCAGCGCGCCTTGTCTGCGCGCCTTCCCAGACATCCCCGCTCCGTCGCCGCACATGTCAGCCGCCATTTTCGGAAAAATTTCGATTCGCGCGTCCTATCTAAATTTTTCCGATATTCGACTCGAATTCCACTTCGGCTACTTCGATTCGCTCATCTCTAGTCCTGACATTTGGGGGATATATGTACTCTCCTGACATTTGGGGGATATATGTACTGTCCTGACATTTGGGGGATATCTGTACTGTCCTGACATTTGGGGGATATCTGTACCGTCCTGACATTTGGGGGATATCTGTACCGTCCTGACATTTGGGGGATATCTGTACTCTCCTGACATTTGGGGGATATCTGTACTGTTCTGACATTTGGGGGATATCTGTCCTGTTCTGACATTTGGGGGGATATCTGTACCATTCTGCCATTTGGGGGATATCTGTACTGTCCTGACATTTGGGGGGATCTGTACTGTCCTGACATTTGGGGGGATATCTGTACTGTTCTGACATTTGGGGGATATCTGTCCTGTCCTGACATTTGGGGGATATCTGTACTGTTCTGATATTTGGGGGATATCTGTACTGTTCTGACACTCTTGGACCTCAAGAAATTAGATTGGCTGTCAGTACTTCAGGATTGATCAATTTTCAGATCTATACCATAGTTTGTGAACTCTATAACTTTCCTACAAACTAAATAATAAACACTGATTTGGGTTATTTTCACCAAAGACATGTAGCAGAATACATCTCGGCCTAAATTTATGAAGAACAATTATTTATTTGCAAACTTTAATAACAGAAACAAAGAAAAACATTTTTTTTGTTTTCAAACTTTGTTAATTTAGCAAGAAATAAAAACCCCAGCGGTGATTAAATACCACCAAAAGAAAGCTCTAGTTGTGTGAAGAAAATGATAACATTTTAGTTTGGGTACAATGTTGTATGACCGCGCAATTGTCATTCAAAGTGTCTGAAACCTGAAAATTGGCCTGGGCAGGAAGGGGGTGAAAGTGTCCGGACTGGAAGGGGGTGAAAGTGTCCGGACTGGAAGGGGGGGAAAGTGTCCGGACTGGAAGGGGGTGAAAGTGTCCGGACTGGAAGGGGGTGAAAGTGTCCGGACTGGAAGGGGGTGAAAGTGTCTGGACTGGAAGGGGGTGAAAGTGTCCGGACTGGAAGGGGGGGAAAGTGCCCGGTAGGGAAGGGGTTAAAGAAAAAGCATATTTTATAAAGAGGAAATTACATAGGGAATTATGTAGTAATATCACATATGAGAGGTGTATTTATTTTTCACCACTAGATGGCAATTTTATAACATTTTTTAATGTTTGTATCATCTCCTCTTTAGAAAATACGTTTTTTCTTTAAAGATTGATGCGACTGATGTGAATGTACAATATATATAGGTGTAAAGTGCTGCGTAAAATTGACGGCGCTATATAAGTACCTGAAATAAATTAATAAAATAAAAAAATAAAATGCAGCACAATGCAAAGTAACATGTTACCGCGCATGCTGGTGGCTGCATCACAAAAATGCTGCGTTTCCGTTTATTGGGGGCCATGATGGTGCATTGAAAGCCATTCGATTGAAAAGGCCGCTCTAATGCAATGCACCGGAATGAAGAGGCGTGAACAGGGTCGTGGATAAGGGGGTACCACCAGTCCTCCTGTACGGGGCCCAGGGCCAGCAGGGGGGCCCAGGCAGCTGGGTGAATCGGATGTGGGCAGGGAGGATGATTGACAAGGCAGGATGGGGCAATTACTGGAACCGATCCCCTGTATGACTCTCTCTGGAGCAGCTGAAAGCCAACTTCTCCTTCTCTCCTTCCCACTGGCTTTCAGCTGCTGCAGAGGGAGCCATACAGGGGATCGGTTCCAGTAATTGGCCCCCTCTCCGGTGCATCCATCACCCTCCATATGCACTATATGTTTCCCCCTGCGGCCTAGGCCCCCCTGTGTGCAACCACCCCCACAGAGCTGCCGGACTCCCTCCTCTCCTTCCCACAGGGATTGGTTCCAGTAATTGCCCCCGCACTGCACCATTCCTGTGTTCCATACATTTCCCCCTGCTGCCTAGGCATCCTTGTGTGTCCCCACCCCCACAGTGCTGCTGGCTTCTTCTCCACTCCCTCCCACTGACTTTCAGCTGCTGCAGGGGATCGGTTCCAGTAAATGCCCCCCCTACCAAAACTGCACAAATTACCCTCCCTGTGCACCATATGTTTCCCCCTGCTGCCAAGGCCCCCTGTGTGCCCCCTACCCCCACAGTGCTGCTGGCATCCCTCCTTTCCTTTCCACTGGCTTTCAGCTGCAGCAGAGAGAGCCATACTGGGGATCGGTTTCAGTAATTGCCCCCACCCCACTGCACTCATCACCCTCCTTGTGCACCATATGTTTCCCCTTGCTGCCTAGGCCCCCCAGTCAGGACCAGGATGATTTAATATGTTCATCGGTCAGCAAGTGGTTAAGACATCAAAACTGGTAACGTATTGTCGGTTTTTGGTCACAGGAGCCTCTTTAGGGCAACATAGTTATTTTTACAAATGTAGCACCCTCCGAGGTAGCTAGGGGGAGCTAGACTCCAGTGATTAGACAGGGGCTGAGCAGCCCAGGTGTAATAGCCAGAGAGGGGTTATATTTTGGTCAGGGCTGAGAGGCTCTGCAGGCCAGCCCCTCTGGAATTTCTCCCTGCTCTAGGGCTTTTGGAGGAAGGACCTGGAGGCAGTGGGTGGATCTGAGGAGTGGCTGGTTGCACTTTTGAGGGATCCTCACCAATCTCCAAAAGGATATTGACAAGGGGCCGGGACACCCTTAAAAGTGTTGGAGTCTGCTCAGTAGCAGGAGAGTTCGGGTGGAAGACAGAGAGGAGGATGTGAGGATGAAGGAAGAAGGTTGTGAGGAAGCCTAGCTGCAGGCCTGGAGCTGAAAAGGAGGAAAGCTTGGAGCTCACCGGCCCCCTGAGAGAGGACCGCCTGTATGGCAGCAAAGGAGCAGCCCAGCTGATAGGCCTGGTAGGAGCCACCAACCCACCAGCAGTACAGGAGAGAATCTGAGTGAGTACCCCTGCACCCCCTGGGAGGATAGTGGTGTAAGACCACATTAGCCACCTAGCAGTGACTTCATCTCTTAAAGGGACAGGAACTGGATCCCTAATTCAGGGATGCCTCAAGATTGCTGGGTAAAGAGGAGAAGTCCATCTAGAGTCTGGGGTGGTACAATAAGGAGACGCTGGTCTACCACTTGGCATCCTGGACACCCCTAACCCTATCCCAGTCCAGATTTGTGTTGCCTGGCTGTGAAGGACTATAGGGGGACCCAAATCTTCTAGCGACTCCTAAGGGGGTAGTGCCGCACAAATTTAAGTCCTCCTTTGTCTCTTCTTCCTTTTGGCAAAAGCCTACTGTGCCTTTGGATCCTTTCACATGGGCGTTCCATTTTTTCATCAGTTCAGTGTCATTTTTTTAAAGAAAAAACAGATCAGTTTTTATCAGTTATTTCATTTGTTTTTCATCCGTTTACATCCATTGTTGATCCGTTTACATCCGTTTGAATCTATTGTTGATCCATTTACATCTGTTTACATCCAATTTCATCCGTTTACATCCATTGTTGATCCGTTATCATCTGTTTACATCCATTTTCATCCATTTACATCCATTTTTATCCATTTTTGATCCATTTACATCCATTGTTGATCCGTTTAAATCCTTTTTCTTCCTTTTACATCATTTTACATCTGTTGTTGATCCGTTTAAATCCTTTTTCTTCCTTTTACATCATTTTACATCTGTTGTTGATCCATTTACATCCATTTACATCCGTTGTTGATCCGTTATCATCCGTTTACATCAGTTTTCATCCATTTACATCTATTTATATCCGTTTACATATGTTGTTGATCCATTTACATCTGTTGTTGACTAGTTTCCATACGTTTTAATCCTTTCACATCCGTTTTTTTATCCGTTTACATCCAGGTTTTTTTTTACAGAAGACAAATAGGATTTTCTTCCGGTCAAAAAACCAATGTTAATGGATACGGACATTAACAGCTTCCCGACCGCCCTATAGCAGGAATACGGCTACAGGGTGGCACGGGTGCACAAAATCACATATATATGTGATTTTGCATCTCCCGTGCTGTCATTCGCGGCCGTGACTGTCAATCACCGGGTTCCGGCCATTGATTACTTGCCGGCACCCGGTGATTGCCGAGGATCTTTAATGGGGAGGAGAATTGTTTGTAAACAAAACAGTTCTCCCTGTCGGGTAATGCACACCGCTTTGGATGGCTGTGCACAGCACAGCCATCCAAAGCAGTGTGCTTACAGTCAAGCACACAGACACAGGACATAGTGAAACAGCACACAGTTAACCCTCACATTAACCCCTTCCTGCCCAGTGCCATTAGTTCAGTGTCAGTGCTCTTTTTTTTATCACTGATCACTGTATTGGTGTCACTGAGGAAGTCAGTGAACCCAAGTCAGCTCCCCCCCCCCAGTGTCAGAATGCCTGCCACAGTCCCGCTATAAGTCACTGATCGCCGCCATTACTAGTAAAAATATATATTAAAAAAAATCCCATTATCTATCCCGCCATTTGTAGACTCTATAACTTTCACGTAAAACAATTAATTTACACGTATCGGGATTTTTTTTAGCAAAGACACGGAGCAGAATACATTTTGGCCGAAATTTGATTTTTAAATTTTTTTTTACCAGACTTATTTAATGTCAAAAATATAGTTTTTTTTCTCAAAATTGTCAGTCTTTTCTTGTTTATAGCGCAAAAAAATAAAACCCGCACAGGTGATCAAATACCACCGAAAGAAAGCTCAATTCGTGGGGAAAAAAAGGACATAAATTTAATTTGGGTGCGGCGTTGCATGACCGCAAAATTGTCAGTTAAAGTAGTAAAGAGGGCGAGGGGTTCAAAAAATGGCATGGTCAGGGAGGGGGGGAAATCCTCTGGAGAGCAAGGGGTTCAAAAAATGGCATGGTCAGGAACGGGGGGGAAACCTCTGGAGAGCAAGGGGTTCAAAAAATGGTCTGGCCAGGAATGGGGGGGAAATCCTCTGGAGAGCAAGGGGTTCAAAAAATGGCCTGGTCAGGAATGGGGGGGAAATCCTCTGGAGAGCAAGGGGTTCAAAAAATGGCCTGGTCAGGAACGGGGGGAAATCCTCTGGAGAGCAAGGGGTTCAAAAAATGGCCTGGTTAGGAACGGGGGGAAATCCTCTGGAGAGCAAGGGGTTCAAAAAATGCCTGGTCAGGAACGGGGGGAAATCCTCTGGAGGATGAGGGGTTAAAAAAATGGCCTGGTTCGGAACGGGGGGAAATCCTCTGGAGGACGAGGGGTTCAAAAAATGGCATGGTCAGGAAGGGGGGGGGGGGGGGTGAGGGAATCCTCTGGAGAGCAAGGGGTTAAAAATGGCAGTCAGGAATGGGGGGGGGATTCCTCTGGAGAGCAAGGGATTCAAAAAAATGGCATGGTCAGGAAGTAGGGGGGGGGGGAATCCTCTGGAGAGCAAGGGGTTAAAAATGACATAGTCAGGACGGGGGGGGGGGGGGGGGGAAATCCTCTGGAGAGCAAGGGGTTAAAAATGGCATAGTCAGGAAGGGGGGGGGGGAAATCCTCTGGAGAGTGAGGGGTTAATGGATGAAAAAAAGCCAAAACATAGTATGGCAGAAATATTACATTCTTTGGGCACATTAAGAGACCGTGCCATAAAATACATACAGCCATTTATTGACATAAGAGTCATATATTCATAATAGGACCCATAGTAAAAACATGGAGAAAAAGGAGCAAAAAGGGCAAAACCTCATAATTGTGAGCACAATGCCTCCCTCGTATTTAAATCACGAAGCACAATAATTACAGTATACATTCATCAAAAACCGTCAACGCGTTTCGCCTGTGCAGTTGGCTTCCTCAGGACCGTAACTTGAATATCAGGGAAGATTGTTCTTCTGCAGATATAAAGAGATACATAATAAACATACAACAAGCACGCAGTTGTACATATAATAAACACGATACATATGTGTAAAATAAAGCTGGGCTTATGTGGAGAAGGATCAGCGGCAAAGGAGTCTGGGGGGCGGGCATAGGGGACCAGAACACGAGGCGGGTCAACAAGGGTTAACGGGTGTCAACAGATGATGATCCGTTTCAGGGGCGGACTGACCATTTGGGAACTCGGGCACTGCCTGAGGGCCTGGGGTCAGTAGGGGGCCCCATGAGATGCCCCGGTACCTTTTTCATAGGCTTTTTTGAGTTTGGGCAAGGACACAGGGGCCCCATGATCCCCTATTGCCCGGGGGCCCCATGAGTTGTCAGTCCGCCCCTGATCCGTTTACATCTGCTAGTCCATAGAAATACATGGGGGTCCGTTTTTCATTCATAAACGGACATACGGAACACCCGGGTGAAAGGACCCTAATGGTAAAATGTTATTGAAAAAAAATTCGGCCACATAGGAAACCCGATCGCTGCAAATTTCAGAGTAACAGGAACTGATTCCTCCTTTGTACGAATGTTAGAAAGAAACAAAAGTTGTCACGCTGCATTAATTGCCGTTCTCCAGCATTGGGTGTCTTGTGACTATGAATACGTTCCTTAGATAAACTGCCGATTATTTGTCATCTATACAGAAAGTTGTTTGTGTTGGGGAGGTCAGGATGGAGAACACACCATGGTTTTCATGGTGACAACTGTGGCCAAACACATGGAGATGGATATATAAAGGCACAAAGCCTCGGGGGTGTCACAAGTCTCCTCCAGCTCACAATGGCAGCACAGACCAGCATCCTTCTCCTGGCCGCTCTCTGCATAGGGACAGGTAAGGGACCGCCGACTTCTCACAGCCAGCAATTCACATTGTGATATTAAAGTGTAGCTCAAGACAAAAATCTGTTGACTGTGAGAATCACATTAGTAAGACCTCATCTGGAATATACAGTTCAGTTTTGGGCTCCAATTCACAGAAAAAACATTGGGGAACTGGAGAAAGTACAGAGAAGGGCAACCAAACTGATACGAGGCATGGAGGAGATCAGCTATGAGGAAAGATTAGAGGAACTGAATGTATTCTCTACTGAGAAGAGGAGATTAAGGGGGGATATGATCTCCATGTATAATACATAAGGGGGGTATGATCTCCATGTATAATACATAAGGGGGGGATATGATCTCCATGTATAATACATAAGGGGGGATATGATCTCCATGTATAATACATAAGGGGGGATATGATCACCATGTATAATACATAAGGGGGGATATGATCACCATGTATAATACATAAGGGGGAGATATGATCTCCATGTATAATACATAAGGGGGGATATGATCACCATGTATAATACATAAGGGGGGATATGATCTCCATGTATAATACATAAGGGGGGATATGATCTCCATGTATAATACATAAGGGGGATATGATCTCCATGTATAATACATAAGGGGGGATATGATCTCCATGTATAATACATAAGGGGGGGTATGATCTCCATGTATAATACATAAGGGGGATATGATCTCCATGTATAATACATAAGGGGGGATATGATCTCCATGTATAATACATAAGGGGGATATGATCTCCATGTATAATACATAAGGGGGGATATGATCACCATGTATAATACATAAGGGGGAGATATGATCTCCATGTATACTACATAAGGGGGGGGGGATATGATCACCATGTATAATACATAAGGGGGGATATGATCTCCATGTATAATACATAAGGGGGGGATATGATCTCCATGTATAATACATAAGGGGGGATATGATCACCATGTATAATACATAAGGGGGGATATGATCACCATGTATAATACATAAGGGGGAGATATGATCTCCATGTATAATACATAAGGGGGGATATGATCACCATGTATAATACATAAGGGGGGATATGATCTCCATGTATAATACATAAGGGGGGATATGATCTCCATGTATAATACATAAGGGGGATATGATCTCCATGTATAATACATAAGGGGGGATATGATCTCCATGTATAATACATAAGGGGGGGTATGATCTCCATGTATAATACATAAGGGGGATATGATCTCCATGTATAATACATAAGGGGGGATATGATCTCCATGTATAATACATAAGGGGGATATGATCTCCATGTATAATACATAAGGGGGGATATGATCACCATGTATAATACATAAGGGGGAGATATGATCTCCATGTATACTACATAAGGGGGGGGGATATGATCACCATGTATAATACATAAGGGGGGATATGATCTCCATGTATAATACATAAGGGGGGGATATGATCTCCATGTATAATACATAAGGGGGGATATGATCTCCATGTATAATACATAAGGGGGGGGGGATATGATCTCCATGTATAATACATAAGGGGGATATGATCTCCATGTATAATACATAAGGGGGGATATGATCACCATGTATAATACATAAGGGGGAGATATGATCTCCATGTATACTACATAAGGGGGGGGGATATGATCACCATGTATAATACATAAGGGGGTATATGATCTCCATGTATAATACATAAGGGGGGGATATGATCTCCATGTATAATACATAAGGGGGGATATGATCTCCATGTATAATACATAAGGGGGGATATGATCTCCATGTATAATACATAAGGGGGATATGATCACCATGTTTAATACATAAGGGGGGATATGATCACCATGTATAAAACATAAGGGGGGGATATGATCTCCATGTATAATACATAAGGGGGGATATGATCTCCATGTATAATACATAAGGGGGGGATATGATCTCCATGTATAATACATAAGGGGGGGATATGAACTCCATGTATAATACATAAGGGGGGATATGATCTCCATGTATAATACATAAGGGGGATATGATCTCCATGTATAATACATAAGGGGGGATATGACCTCCATGTATAATACATAAGGGGGGTATATGATCTCCATGTATAATACATAAGGGGGGATATGATCTCCATGTATAATACATAAGGGGGATATGATCTCCATGTATAATACATAAGGGGGGATATGATCTCCATGTATAATACATAAGGGGGGATATGATCTCCATGTATAATACATAAGGGGGATATGATCTCCATGTATAATACATAAGGGGGGATATGATCACCATGTATAATACATAAGGGGGAGATATGATCTCCATGTATACTACATAAGGGGGGGGGATATGATCACCATGTATAATACATAAGGGGGGATATGATCTCCATGTATAATACATAAGGGGGGGATATGATCTCCATGTATAATACATAAGGGGGGATATGATCTCCATGTATAATACATAAGGGGGGGGGGATATGATCTCCATGTATAATACATAAGGGGGATATGATCTCCATGTATAATACATAAGGGGGGATATGATCACCATGTATAATACATAAGGGGGGAGATATGATCTCCATGTATACTACATAAGGGGGGGGATATGATCACCATGTATAATACATAAGGGGGGATATGATCTCCATGTATAATACATAAGGGGGGGATATGATCTCCATGTATAATACATAAGGGGGGATATGATCTCCATGTATAATACATAAGGGGGGATATGATCTCCATGTATAATACATAAGGGGGATATGATCACCATGTTTAATACATAAGGGGGGATATGATCACCATGTATAAAACATAAGGGGGGGATATGATCTCCATGTATAATACATAAGGGGGGATATGATCTCCATGTATAATACATAAGGGGGGGATATGATCTCCATGTATAATACATAAGGGGGGGATATGATCTCCATGTATAATACATAAGGGGGGATATGATCTCCATGTATAATACATAAGGGGGATATGATCTCCATGTATAATACATAAGGGGGGATATGACCTCCATGTATAATACATAAGGGGGGGATATGATCACCATGTATAATACATAAGGGGGGATACGATCACCATGTATAATACATAAGGGAGGATATGATCTCCATGTATAATACATAAGGGGGGATATGATCTCCATGTATAATACATAAGGGGGATATGATCTCCATGTATAATACATAAGGGGGGATATGATCTCCATGTATAATACATAAGGGGGGATATGATCTCCATGTATAATACATAAGGGGGGGATATGATCTCCATGTATAATACATAAGGGGGAGATATGATCTCCATGTATACTACATAAGGGGGGGATATGATCACCATGTATAATACATAAGGGGGGGATATGATCACCATGTATAATACATAAGGGGGAGATATGATCTCCATGTATACTACATAAGGGGGGGGGGATATGATCACCATGTATAATACATAAGGGGGGATATGATCTCCATGTATAATACATAAGGGGGGATATGATCACCATGTATAATACATAAGGGGGATATGATCTCCATGTATAATACATAAGGGGGGGATATGATCTCCATGTATAATACATAAGGAGGATATGATCTCCATGTATAATACATAAGGGGGATGGGGGGCAGTTCAGCTCACCGCTAATTCTACATTGATTTTGCTGTCATTCACATTTCACTAAAGTGAAAACTCAAAATTTTTCTCATTCAGGAGCTTCAGCAAAACTAGCAGAAATGATAATAGAAAGGTGGAGTAACGCTTTAAGTTGTTGTCTTTCAGCCCATTCCCTGCAATGTTACACGTGCGCCGCAGCAACCAACAACGACAACTGCAAGACGGCGACTAACTGTCCATCTACATCCAACTACTGCCAGACCAGCGTAGCATCTGTTTCAGCCTGTAAGTTTATCTCATCTGCATGATTGCTCTATATCCAACACGATCCATCACTATATCCCCTCTCCCCGGACCCCGCATTCACTATATCCGCTCTCCCCGGACCCCGCATTCACTATATCCGCTCTCCCCGGACCCCGCATTCACTATATCCGCTCTCCCCGGACCCCGCATTCACTATATCCGCTCTCCCCGGACCCCGCATTCACTATATCCGCTCTCCCCGGACCCCGCATTCACTATATCCGCTCTCCCTGAACCCCACATTCACTATATCCGCTCTCCCTGGACCCCGCATTCACTATATCCGCTCTCCTCGAACCCTGCATTGACTATATCTGGTCTCCTCGGACCCCGTTTTCACTATATCCGCTCTCCCCGGACCCCGCATTCAATATATCCACTCTCCCCGGACCCTGCATTCACTATATCCACTCCCCCCGGACCCCGCATTCACTATATCCACTCCCCCCGGACCCTGCATTCACTATATCCACTCCCCCCGGACCCCGCATTCACTATATCCACTCCCCCACAGTACACAGAACATGGACATTATTTTAGTAAATATAAACTGCTAAATACATTTTCTCATCAGCAGTACATAGCAGTCTTGTGACTTCTATCAGTGTCCAGCTGAGCACAGGTTAAAGATTGTAGGAAGAGTTTTCATTCTCCTTCGACTGTCCTTTGAGGCTGTATAACCGCTGACCCTCTGTATGGACAATGCTGAACACATGCACCCTCCAAAGAAAAAGAAAAAACTCTTTAGACGTACACGCCAAACTGAGAGTGTCCCCCGAGAGTGTTCTATTAGGAGATGAAATGGGGAACATGGAAGAAGGGGAGGATCAGAGAAGGCACAATTAAACATCCTTTTTTTACACAATGCAAAGGATTAACCCCTTAGGTGAGTATAACAAGCGTACCTTCCTGCATATAAAGGCTGATTTTACTGCTGTGGGTTTAGTAACACCATAAGCTGGAGAGATGCTGAAATCCCAGATCCAGGTTTCATTCAGGAAAGATAATATACTGGAAATGAAAGACTGTTCCATTTGTTCTCTCTCTAGTTGGACTTTCTACAACCTCAATTACCAAGACCTGCGCGGTCAGCTGCACTCCAACCAGCGGAGGTGCCATCGTGGCTTCAGCCTCCGTGTCCTGCTGCGCCACGGACCTGTGCAACGTCAGCGGAGCCATCAGCATCAAGGCCAGCTACGCCGCCATTGTCCTGGCAATGGGGACCATTGTGATGCTCATCAGTAGCTCAATTCTCTGATATATGATGTGAGATCACAAATTGTCCAACCTGCAACAATAAACGGTTTGTAATGGGAAAGCCTTGAATTGTCTGCCTGTTTCTTGCAATGTCTATAGTGGTGGAGAGCAGAGACCTCCACAGGACGCCTGTCTGGCGTTACATGGCGCCTTGTGCAAAAATACCAGCGATGCCATTTCTTCTTCTCATGGTCCTCTATGTATCGGCTGATTTTTCTGGCATCCAAACAAAAGCACTGTATTTCTTTCATAAAGTGTTTACAAAGGGAGTACAAAGGTGTCGATGTCAGGACAAGGAAACAGCTCGAAGTTTACACAAGAAAATTCCTTGAAGCAGCTTTTCTCAAAGGTGACAGATCAACAGATTAAAGAAAACAGGAAACACGGAAATAGACCTTGTAGGTGAGAAGTTTCTGGCGTTGGAATTACTGGTTTGGTGTCACGCTGAAGTGAGCCTACACCTTTTAGGGTTTTTAATTTGGAGAAAATCGATATATTTAAATGGTCAGTCCTTGGTCAGGACCCGGCTTCTTATAGCAGGTGTTGGGTTAGGAGCAGGGGCGGACTGACAACTCATGGGGCCCCCGGGCAATAGGGGATCATGGGGTCCCTGTGTCCTTGCCCAAACTCAAAAAAGCCTATGAAAAAGGTACCAGGGGATTCTCATGGGGCCCCCTACTGACTCCGGGCCCTCGGGCAGTGCCTGAGTTTCCAAATGGTCAGTCCGCTCCTGGTTAGGAGCAATGTTGGATGCTGTAAGGCTCCGCCCAACGGGTTCTCTAGTGGTCCACGGCACGGGGTTTCCCAGGACGCGGAGTCTAAGTCCCAGTCTGCCTTTTCACCAGGGCCCCTGATGGTGGGGATGGACTTGGTGCAAGACTGAAACCAGGTCGCGTTCCGGGGCACTCCCGGCGGTGGCAGAGGGGTCCTGCTGAGGGTATGTGCCCGGGTTGAGCCTGCTGTGAAGGGGATGACAGATCCCGATCCGAGCGGGATGGGTGGGATGACAGATCCCGATCCGAGCGGGATGGATGGGATGACAGATCCCGATCTGAGCGGGATGGATGGGCGACTGTCAGGGGTAAGCGAGGTCAGACTAGCCGGGTCGGTATCGTGCGGGCAGCGTGGTACAGGGGGAGTAAGCGGAGAATGGTCGGGGTCACAAGCCAGGTTCAGCAGGTAGCGGGCAGCGCGGTACCGAGGATCAGGCAGAAGGATGGTCAGGAACGAGCCGGGGTCAGAGCAGGAGAGGGTCAGCGTAAATCAGAACAGGCAGAGTTTGGCAACAAGGAAACGTACTTACAGGACAGGAACAAGACCTTGCGGCAACTTGGAAATGCACAGGGCCGTTTAAATAGGGCGCCCTGTTCTTCCATTGGTGCGGCCGCGATCGCTAGTGCGCATGCGCGGCCGCCGCCGCGATTGCTGAGGACCCAGCACTCTGCGCATGCGCACACCGCCGCGAACCCGGGATCCCTGACAGATGCCAAAGTACTCTCATTAGGACCCCACAATACAATGCAGTAAAATCTGGTGGGGCTACTCTCAGATCAAAGACCACCCAGATGGTGCTTCAGACAATTATATGCCGTGTAAGGTGTCATACCCATTATTATTATTATTATACAGGATTTATATCGTGCCAACAGTTTGCTCAGCGCTTTACAAAATGAAGGCGGACATTACAGTTACAATACAATTTGGTACAAGAGGAAACAGAGGGCCCTGATCCTGGGAGCTTACAATCTAGGAGGAAGGGTTGAGTGATACAAAAGGTGATAGCTGTGGGGGGGAGAAGCTGATGGAGGAAATAAATGGCGGTTCACTAGGTAGAAGCAGGATAGACTTCTTTAAAGAGAAAGGTTTTCAGGGATCATCTAAAGGTGGATAGATTAGGAGACAGCCGGACAGATTGGGGTAGAGAATTCCATAGGATGGGAGAAGCTCGAGAGAAGTCCTGGAAGCGAGCATGGGAGGAGGTGACACGGGGACTACAGAGCAGAAGGTCTTGGGAGGATCGAAGAGAGCGGTTTGGTTGATATTATGAGACCAGTTGGTGATGTAGCCGGGGGCAGAGTTGTGGATGGCTTTGTAAGTTGTTGTTAGTATTTTGAATTTTATTCATTGAGCAAGTGGAAGCCAGTGGAGGGATTGGCAGAAAGGGGTGGAGGACACTGAGTGGAGGCCTGTGGAGGGATTGGCAGAGAGGGGTGGAGGACACTGAATGGAGGCCAGTGGAGGGATTGGCAGAGAGGGGTGGAGGACACTGAATGGAGGCCAGTGGAGGGATTGGCAGAGAGGGGTGGAGGACACTGAATGGAGGCCAGTGGAGGGATTGGCAGAGAGGGATGGAGGACACTGAGTGGAGGCCAGTGGAGGGATTGGCAGAAAGGGGTGGAGGACACTGAATGGAGGCCAGTGGAGGGATTGGCAGAGGGGGGTGGAGGACACTGAATGGAGGCCAGTGGAGGGATTGGCAGAGAGGGGTGGAGGACACTGAATGGAGGCCAGTGGAGGGATTGGCAGAGAGGGGTGGAGGACACAGAATGGAGGCCAGTGGAGGGATTGGCAGAGAGTGGTGGAGGACACTGAATGGAGGCCAGTGGAGGGATTGGCAGAGAGGGGCGGAGGACACTGAATGGAGGCCAATGGAGGGATTGGCAGAGAGAGGCGGAGGACACTGAATGGAGGCCAGTGGAGGGATTGGCAGAGAGGGGAGGAGGACACTGAATGAAGGCCAGTGGAGGGATTGGCAGAGAGGGGTGGAGGACACTGAATGGAGGCCAGTGAAGGGATTGGCAGAGAGGGATGGAGGACACTGAGTGGAAGCCAGTGGGGGGATTGGCAGAGAGAGGTGGAGGACACTGAATGGAGGCCAGTGGAGGGATTGGCAGAGAGGGGCGGAGGACACTGAATGGAGGCCAGTGGAGGGATTGGCAGAGAGGGGCGGAGGATACTGAATGAAGGCCAGTGGAGGGATTGGCAGAGAGGGGCGGAGGTCACTGAATGGAGGCCAGTGGAGGGATTGGCAGAGAGGGGTGGAGGTCACTGAATGGAGGCCAGTGGAGGGATTGGCAGAGAGGGGCAAAGGACACTGAATGGAGGCCAGTGGAGCGATTGGCAGAGAGGGGCGGAGGCAGGGGCGAACTGACATCTCATGGGGCCCCCGGGCAATAGGGGATCATGGGGCCCCTGTGTCCTTGCCCAAACTCAAAAAAGCCTATGAAAAAGGTACCAGGGGCATCTCATGAGGCTCCCTGCTGACCCTGGGCCCTTGGGCAGTGCCCGAGTTTCCAAATGGTCAGTCCGCCTCTGGGCAGAGGACACGGAATGAAGGCCAGTGGAGGGATTGGCAGAGAGGGGTGGAGGACACTGAATGGAGGCCAGTAGAGGGTTTGGCAGAGAGGGGTGGAGGACACTGAATGGAGGCCAGTGGAGGGATTGGCGGAGAGGGGTGGAGGACACTGAATGGAGATCAGTGGAGAGATTGGCAGAGAGTGGTGGAGGACACTGAATGGAGGCCAGTGGAGGGATTGGCAGAGAGGGGTGGAGGACACTAAATAGAGGTCAGTGGAGGGATTGGCAGAGAGGGGTGGAGGACACTGAATGGAGGCCAGTGGAGGGATTGGCAGAGAGGGGTGGAGGACACTAAATAGAGGTCAGTGGAGGGATTGGCAGACACTGAACGGTTGGTAAGGTGGATGAGTCTTGCAGCAGTATTCATGAAGCACTGGAGGGGGCATAGCCTCTGTAAAGGTCATCCAATGAGGAGGGAGTTGCAGTAGTCGAGGCGGGAGATTACCAGGGAGTAAATTAGGAGCTTTGTGGTATCATTGATTAAAAAGGGGCGTATTCTGGAGATGTTGCGGACGTTGATTATTGTTTATTTGTCAGTAGGGATGAGAGGAGTTCGATTTGCTGGACGTTCAACACTTAAAAAAGAACTCTGGGAAAATGTTTACTTTCCAGCGCAGTGGAGTTGCGCCCACATGGGTTAACTGCTCGTTTTGTTCAGGGACACAAGGAAAAGCTATATACATCAACTCTTCTCTTCCTTCATCATTCTTCATCCCCCACTGCCTCCACCCACTAACTCACTCACTGCCTATGAGATCGCCAATCATTTCAAAAAGAAAATCGATACAATTTGTGAGATCTCCGACGTGCAGATACCTCCCCTGCTTAACACTCCCCATCCACAGGGACAATCACTACTTCCCGCATTCAACTCCTCTACTATAGACGAGGTTGCTGAAGTTTTTTTCTAATGGCCACCTAATGTCCCCTGCACCCTGTTCCATCGCAAATGCTACAGTCACCCTCTGGCTCAATCCTACAATCTCTAACTCACTTCTTCAATCTCTCCCTCTCTTCTGGCATCTTCCACAATTCTCTAAAACATGCACTAGTCACCCCCATACTTAAAAATCCTCACTAGACCCCACCAATTTTAACAACCTACAACCCATCTCCTTTCCCCCCTTTTCCTCTAAACTCCTTGAAAGCCTGGTCTACAACCAGCTGAGCAACCACCTCACTGAAAATAACATTCTTGATCCCCTTCAGTCTGGATTTCGCTCTCAGCAGTCCACCAAAACTACTCTCCTCAAACTTACAATCTACCAACGGTTAAAACCAATGGACACTATTCTGTACTCCTACTCCTGGACCTCTCTGCTGCTTTTGACATAGTGGAACACTCCCTCCTCTTCAAAAAAACTCTACTGCTTTGGTCTCCATGACTTTGCTCTTTGTTGGTTCTCATCCTACCTATCCCACCGCACCTTCAGTGTCACTTACAATTCTACTTCCTCTTCTCTTCCTTTCTCCATTGGGGTTCCCCAAGGTTCTGTTCTGGAACCCCTCCTATTCTCAATCTACACCTCTTCCCTGGGTCAACTGATTGCCTCCCATGGCTTTCAATACCATTTCTATGCTGATTACACTCAAATCTATCTCTCTACCCCTCAGCTCACTCCATCAGTTTCCTCACGCATCACTAATCTACTAACAGACATATCAGCCTGGATGTCACACCACTTCCTGAAAATCAATCTATCCAAAACTGTTCCTCGTTCCTCCCAAGACCTCCTGCTCTCTAGCTCCATTGTCACCTCCAGAATTGCCTCCAGAATTTCTCCAGAGTCACTCCCATCCTATGGAACGCCCTTCCCCAATGTGTCTGACTATCTCCATCTCTGTTCACTTTTAGACAATCCTTGAAAACTCATCTCTTCAGAGAGGCCTATCCTGCCAGCACCTAACAACTGTACATGTATTTTTCTATCAGCCCATCCCCCAAAGTTATTACCTTTTGTATCTCTGGACCCTCCCTCTTAGATTGTAAGCTCTAACGAGCCGAGCCCTCTGAGTCCTCCTGTATTCATTTGTATTGTAATTGTACTGTCTGCCCTTATGTTGTAAAGTGCTGTGTAAACTGTTGGCCCTATATAAATCCTGTATAATAATAATACAGTCTGGGAAGGGACTTTTTGTGTTGGCAGGTGGCAACTGTTCACTGCGTGTGTCAGCTGGAGGCTAGGTCACCTCCTGCTAGAGGGGTATAAAAGCATAGGAAGACCTGCCCCGAGGGAGTTGGAAGCCATGGGAAGCAAGGAATTTCCATTTACAATTCTGTGGAAAAGTATTTGCCCCCTTCCTGTTTATTTATTTAGCATCAATTATGGCAAGTCATCCAGGTCCTGAAGGTGCAAAGCAGCCCTAGACCATCACACTACCACCACCTTGTATGACTGTTGGGATGATGTTCTTTTTATGATCTGATTTGTTAGATTTACACCAGACCTAACGGGACGCACACCTTCCAAAAAAGTTCAACTTTTGTCTCATAAGTCCACAGAAGATTAACGCAAAAGCCTTGGGATAATCAAGATGTGTTTTGGCACATGTGAGACCAGCTTTTGTGTTCTTTTTGGTCAGCAGTGGCTGTCACCTTGGAACTCTCCCATGGAAGCCATTTTTACCCAGTTGGTTTTTATATTGTTGAATTATGAACACTGACTTTACCTGAGGCAAGGCCTGCAGTCCTTTAGATGTTGTTCTGGGTTCTTTTATGACCTCCTGAAAGAGTAGTCGTTGTGCCCTTGGAGTAATTTTGGTCAGCCGGCCACTCCTGGGAAGGTTCCCCACCATTCACAGTTTTCTCCATTTGTGGATAATGGCTCTCACCATGGTTTGCTGAAGTCCTAAAGCCTTAAAAATGGTTTTGTAACCCTTTCCAGACAGATACGTGTCAATTACTTGAATTTCTTTAAATCGAAGATTTCTTAAGATCTTTCAGTATTGGCATCAATGAACACAACACAGAAATGGGAGTTCTTCAAGAAGACTGTATGTGACCACACTGCAAGATATATTCCCGTGGGCACCAAGTATAAAAGGCTAAAAATCAAACCTATGTGGCTTACGGCCAGTTAAAAAGGCTATAGATAATAAGAAAAGAGCTTTTATTCAATATAAAAATGAAGGAACATCGTTTACACATTACAAAGAATATACCAGAATATGCAAAAAGGAAATAGAGGCACAAAAATTGAAAACGAACAACAGATTGCAAAAGATAGCAGGACCAACCCCAAAAATTCTTCAAATACCGTATTTTTCGCTCCATAAGATGCACCTGACCATAAGACGCACCTAGGTTTTAGAGGGGAAAAACAAGAAAAAAAAATATTCTGAACCAATGGACTGCAGACACAGTACAGGGGATGACCAGAGACTGCGGACATAGTACAGGAGATGACCAGAGACTGCGGACACAGTACAGGAGATGACCAGAGACTGCGGACACAGTACAGGAGATGACCAGAGACTGCGGACACAGTACAGGAGATGACCAGAGACTGCGGACACAGTACAGGAGATGACCAGAGACTGCGGACACAGTACAGGAGATGACCAGAGACTGCGGACACAGTACAGGAGATGACCAGAGACTGCGGACACAGTACAGGAGATGACCAGAAACTGCGGACACAGTACAGGAGATGACCAGAGACTGCGGACATAGTACAGGAGATGACCAGAGACTGCGCACACAGTACAGGAGATGACCAGAGACTGCGGACATAGTGCAGGGGATGACCAGAGACTGCGGACACAGTGCAGGGGATGACCAGAGACTGCGGACACAGTGCAGGGAAAGACCAGAGACTGCAGAAAGTGCAGGGAATGACCAGAGACTGCAGACAGTGCAGGGAATGACCAGAGACTGCTGACAGTGCAGGGAATGACCAGAGACTGCAGACAGTGCAGGGAATGACCAGAGACTGCAGACAGTGCAGGGAATGACCAGAGACTGCAGACAGTGCAGGGAATGACCAGAGACTGCTGACCTTTGGAGAGGGAGGGGGAGCGGGTACCTGAATTTGTCAGGTACCCGCTCCCACTTCCACGGAGTTGTCCTTCCTTTCTTCTTCCCGGGCCGGCTTCTGTGACAGCCGGGTGCCCACTGCGCATGCGCGAGAAGCGCTGCGCTTTGTGAATGGCCCGGCGCATTTTGGGACCTGTTATGTGTCCCAGAAGACACCGGATCATTCACAAAGCGCAGCACATGCGCAGTGGGCACCCGGCTGTCACAGAAGCCAGCGCGGGAAGACTGTGCAGCGCTGGAGCGAGGAACAGGTAAGGCCCTGCAGGCGAGAACAGCTGAGCGGCCGGCCCGGTATTCTGACATGGTGGTGGCAGAAATACCGGACCGGCCGCTTTATATTCGCTCCATAAGACGCACTGACATTTTCCCCCCTTTTTTGGGGGGAAAAAAGTGCGTCTTATGGAGCGAAAAATACGGTATATGAATAGTAGAAAGGTCCGGTCCGAGCATGTAGGCCCTTTACGGAATAATCTAGATGGGGTGACTGGGGACAAAGCGAAGGCAAATTTATTTAATCCCTTCTTCAGCTCTGTGTATAGAAAGGAGCATGGGGGGGCTCTTGTCCATAATGGGGGGTGGTACTGACACAGCTCCATATTATCCACATTGGCTCACAATTCATATGATCCAGAAATATTTAGACAGAATAAAGGTGAATAAAGCCCCTGGACCGGATGGCAGACACCCACGGGGGCCTTAAAGAATTCAGCTCTGTCATCTCACAGCCATTGTTTCTCATTTTTAGGGACTCTTTAATGGCTGGCATAGTACCACTGGATTGGTGTAAGGCCAATGTGGGGCCAATATTTAAAAAGGGGTCAAAATCTTTCCCAAGTAATTATAGACCTGTTAGTGTAACTTCTATAGTTGGGAAGATACTGGAGAGTTTAATAAAAGACCACAGAGAGGAGTTCTTGCTGGAAGAAAATATTTTAAGCAACAGACAGCATGGATTCATGAAAGACAGAAGTTGTCAAACAAATCTGATTTCTTTTTATGAGGGGGTGAGCAAAACTTTGGACAGAGGGGTGGCAGCGGACGTGATATACTTGGACAGAGGGGTGGCAGCGGACGTGATATACTTGGACAGAGGGGTGGCTGTGGACGTGGTATACTTGGACAGAGGGGTGGCTGTGGATGTGGTATACTTGGACAGAGGGGTGGCAGTGGACGTGGTATACCTGGACAGAGGGGTGGCTGTGGACGTGGTATACCTGGACAGAGGGGTGGCAGTGGACATGGTATACTTGGACAGAGGGGTGGCGGTGGACGTGGTATACTTGGACAGAGGGGTGGCTGTGGACGTGGTATACCTGGACAGAGGGGTGGCGGTGGATGTGGTATACTTGGACAGAAGGGTGGCGGTGGACGTGGTATACTTGGACAGAGGGGTGGCTGTGGACGTGGTATACCTGGACAGAGGGGTGGCGGTGGATGTGGTATACCTGGACAGAGGGGTGGCGGTGGATGTAGTATACTTGGACAGAAGGGTGGCGGTGGACGTGGTATACTTGGACAGAGGGGTGGCTGTGGACGTGGTATACCTGGACAGAGGGGTGGCGGTGGATGTGGTATACTTGGACAGAGGGGTTGCGGTGGATGTGGTATACTTGGACAGAGGGGTTGCGGTGGATGTGGTATACTTGGACAGAGGGGTGGCTGTGGTCATGGTATACCTGGACAGAAGGGTGGTGGTGGACGTGGTATACTTGGACAGAGGGGTGGCGGTGGACGTGGTATACTTGGACAGAGGGGTGGCTGTGGTCATGGTATACCTGGACAGAGGGGTGGTGCTGGATGTGTTATACTTGGACAGAGGGGTGGCAGTGGACGTGGTATACTTGGACAGAGGGGTGCCTGTGGTCATGGTATACCTGGACAGAGGGGTGGTGGTGGATGTGTTATACCTGGACAGAGGGGTGGCTGTGGATGTGGAATACTTGGACAGAGTCACCCCCACACGGCTAATGTGTAAGGTAAAGTCTACAGGCTTGGAAAAATTTGTATGAAAATGGATAGAAAACTGGCTAAAAGATCGTATTCAAAGAGTAGTGGTTAATGATTCATACTCTGAATGGTCTAGGGGTCATCAATGGTGTACCTCAGGGTTCAGTGTTATTAGTGGGGTATCCCAGGGTTCAGTGTTAGTGGTGTACCCCAAGGTTCAGTGTTGGGACCCTTACTTTTTAATATATTTATAAACAATATGGGGTCTGAGATTATAATTCCCATTTCAGTCTTTGCAGATGACACCAAGCTGTGCCGGGGAATAACATCCTTACAGGATGTCTCCAATTTACAAGCCGACCTCAATGCTCTGTGTAATTGGGGGACTATGGGGCCAATGAGGTTTAATGTTGATAAATGTCCATTCACAGGAGCACGGCTCGGGAGTGAGCCAGCTCAAGTGCCCCCATAGCAAGAGGCTTGCTATTGGGAGAACTCAGAGGGGGGGAGGAGCCAGAACTGTCAGTGGGGGACCCAAAAAAGAAGAGGAATGGGGCTGCTCTGTGCAAACCCATTACACAGAGCAGGTAAGTATGACATATTTATTTATTTAAATTACAACCTTTAGAATCACTTTAAACTATAATATCATAGACACCACAACAACAATTGTTTGTTATATTTAAAATCTTCAGTTGTAGCAACTCATAGAAGCAGAAAGTAAATGCGGTTTTTATTCCGTACATAGCGGGAAGTTTGGAGGATTCCTGCTGAATTGGTGGAAGTCCAAGCCAAGGGCGGCCCCTTTGGTACCGCCGGGCTCAACAATCTGAAAATCGGAGGAGCTGGGGCATAAAATTCTCGGCCAGACAGTGACTGCAGCCATTCAGATTCAACAGCCAGACAGGGAGATCCCTCCATCCACACGGGTTAGCGGTAATAAATCGGAGCCATCGCTCTCACGGTGTAGGCTTGCACAGCGGATTCCACGATCTATGCACCCACACACTGTCAGAGCTGCCACAATCGCAGTCAGGGCTGCTATTAGAAACCACGGGGCCCCCTACAACCAACATGACAGCACCCCCCCCCATAAAAAAACACAGCTTACTATGCTTTAGTTATGAATGAACACAGTGAGTGACCAGAACTGATCTCTCATTGTATTCATTCAGGAAAGGGGCTGGTAAATGTGACATATTTACTGGACCTTTCCCCTACTCTCCATCCTGAAGGATCCTATTGTGCGCTTGAAGCTGCTGGATGGAAGGAGAGGAGGGAAGCCGGAAGCGCTGCGGAGGAGTGGGACACACAGGGGGACCTGGGCAGCAGGGGGAAACATATGGTGCACAGGGAGGGTGATGGGTGTGACAGGGGGTCAATTACTGGAACCGATCCCCTTTATGGGTGCGACTTACCATGCGATATGCAAGTCGCATGGCATGGCAAATTGCATGCCAAGTCGCACCCGGTGTGACCGGGGTCTTAGTTTCTTTTAAGGATGAGCCCCAGTTTGGTCTGAACTTGGGACCAGACTGAACCAGGAAGGAAGATGTCACACCCACTTACTGCCACCCAATCAACTGCAGCCAAGGCTTTTCCATGCCTGCAGCTACGTGTGCACAAATGGGAGGAGATGCTCATGGTGTCACTGACCTAATATCGCCCTCAGTTGGTTGGGTGGCAGTGGGCAGGTATGACAGCTTCCCTCCAGGTTCAGTCCGGTCCAGTTGCAGCGAGTTTCAGCTGGAGGACTTTCAGTCCACGACAAATATGCTACTGTAATCCGGACCGTGGGGTACCACCAGTCCTCCTGTATGGGGCCCAGTCCAGCAGAGGGGGCCAGGCAGCTGGGTGAACTGAATGTGGACAGGGAGGGTGATTGGCACATGGGGGGTAATTACTGGAACCAATCCCCTGTGTGGCCCTCTCTGCAGCAGCTGGAAGCCGGCTTCTTCTCCTCTCCCTTCTGCTGGCTTCCAGCTGCTGCAGGGAGAGCCATACAGGGGATCGGTTCCAATAATTTCTCCCCCCCCTCCATTGCACCCATCACCCTCCCTGTACACCATGTGTTTCCCCCTGCTGCCTAGGCCCCACTATGTGCCCCCACCCCCCTGTGTGCTGCCAGACTCCTTCCTTCCCACTGGCTTTCTGCTGCTGCAGAGAGAGCCATAAAGGGGATCAGTTCCAATAATTGCCCCCCCATTGCACCCGTCACCCTCCCTGTACACCATATGTTTCCCCCTGCTGCCTAGGCCCCCCTGTGTGCCCCCACCCCCCTGTGTGCTGCCAGACTCCCTCCTTCCCACTTACTTTCTGCTGCTACAGGGGATCGGTCCCAGTAATTACAAACCCCCCCCCCACTGCACCCATTACCCTCCCTGTGCACCCTATGCTTCCCCCTGCTGCCTAGGCCCTCTTGTGTGCCCTTATTTTTTGTATTTCAATGTTTTTATTAATTTATAAACAGTTTAAGACAGGAGCTCCAAGACACGCCACGCAGGGGCTATCAATGGCACATAAATGATAAAAACATTAGTATAACACCGACAATAACTCAAACTAAAGGCAGTTATCCACTGCCACACCAAAAACAAACAGAAAAAGAAAAGGAAAGAGGAGGAAAAATTGAAAAAGGTAACAAGACCAAGAGCAGGGGTCCGAGAATACCGAGCAACATCACAACCCCAGACTAGCCGGGGGGGGCGTGGGAAAGACATATTGTAACCATGGCTCCCATATTTTCAAGAATTTCCATTGGGAATCGTTGCAGATACTTGACATCTGTTCATTGAGCATTATAGCGGTCATACGGTCCCGCACCCCCTGAAGAGGGACAAATGGGCTCTTCCATGCCTAGTGGCCAACAGAAATAAATAGGAAGAAAACTTCTGCTGGAGTGCCAAGAGGCCCGGTATGGGGCAATGAAGCAAGGCGTACCGAGCATCCCGGCGTATGGAGAGATGGAACAAGCTGAAAAGGAGGCCAAAACACACGAGACCAAAAACGCAACAGTCTCAGGCATGACCACCAGATACGCAATACATCCCCACGATGGCCACAACCCCGAAAGCATTGACCACTGCAGGCAGGGTTAGCCCGCGCCAAACGAGCCGGAACCCAATACCAGCGAAACAATACCTTGTATGCTGCCTCCAGCGTGGTCCTATTAAATGAACATTTAGCAATAAGCGACCAGGCCCTATTCCAGTCCTCCAGATCCACGACTGCCCCCAGGTCACGCTCCCACTGAGCGACATATGAGAGAGAAGTATAATAATATATAATAATAATACGTCTGTTCAAAGCTGCATAAGGAAGGAAGCTGTTGGCAAAGCAGTTCAAAGGCAGATTTCTGGTACGGCCCCCGCAGTGAGGTCAGCCAATGCCGCAATTGAAGGTAACGAAAAAATTCCGCCGGAGGGACATCCCTGTGCACTAATTTTTTGAGCATTTAGATATTGCTTGGGTCATGATCTGCCAGTCTTGGTGGACAAGCTGGCCTCCTAATTCAGTTTGCCAGGGCTGGTGATAGGGCCATGGGGGGGTGGGATTGTTGTAAGAAATGACTGAGGAGTAGATTAGTGACATTAGGCCCAGGGAGTGGGAGTGACCCAACAAAGAGGAGAACATGGAGGGATCCCTACACCCTACAGGACCACCTAGTCTACTGCAGAGTCCCCTAACATCTTTCCCCACAGTGATACCCAGAGCTTTCTAGCACTTTAATACATATTTTGTATTCCCATACTTTTATTGTGTGAGTGTATAACTTTCATTTTTTTTTTTTACTGTTGGGCATGGAAGGCTTTGGAAGAACTCACCTGGGCCTTAATCCCTTTAAAGTTGGGGGGGCCATTGCTTTATAAATCCATATAACATTCTGCCAGGAACAACGTAAGTATATATTCCTAGGCTTCATCTCTGAACATTTTCAAATACTGTTTCCTCCACAACTAAAGCATACAATAGGGACCGATTTATTGCTTGTTGTTTAACTGTTTTATTGTGCGCTTTAAACCGCAGCAACCTCGAGCAAATAAAGGAAATGGACAAATACGAGAAGTTTCTGAAGAACCTTTGTGCTCATCAAATAAAAAGTGTTAAAGTTGCAGTACTCAAGATGACAATTCACCTTCATCAATATACAAAAAAACAAAGTATACCAGGCTATAGTTGGTATATATTGTTCATTCTTGGGGTTTGCATACACCCCAGTACAACTTTTTAGGGTGTGGTGCTGTGCTTTCTTCATATAAGAGTGTAATAGGGTGAAATTTATCAATAGGCTCCATGGCTTTTTTGTGATGTGGTCTAAATTTCTAATGCAGGTTTTTTTCCCCAAATTCTTTCTTCTAAATTTGTAAGTAAAAGTATTAAAAACAGAGCCTCGTGGGCATACCCCGGTTTGAAAGGGACAGAGTAAAACAGAATAAAAAAACTAAAAACATCCAAGAACAACTGATTGCTATAACCACTCAGGTCATACTATGTACATTGTAAAAATACAAAGGAAAAACAAAACGGCGCTGAGAGAGGACCACACATGAAGGGTAGAAATATAGGGGTCTGATAAAGGAATGTTCTAATATACATATATACAGTTATGTTCAAAATACTAGCAGTCAGACATCACTAACCGGATCAATTACTGTTTTTGGTGGAAATGATATTTCTACATGGCAAATAATTTCCTAGCAGGTGTAGTAGAGTAATAGAAATCCAACAGACCCAACAGTCATGACATGCATGCTGCTGATTCTGTGTCATTGAATCACTCATTGAAAGGGGCGTGTTCAAAATAATAGCCGTGTGGAGTTCTATTAGTGACGTCATTCATTCTTTGAAAAACAGGTGGCAATGATTGCCCTTATTTAAGGAAGGAAGGCAGCAAATGTTGGACATGCTGGTTACAGTGCATTTCTCTCTGAAATTCTGAGGAAAATGGGTCGGGACTCAGCCAACAATCAGCTCCAGGAAGATGAAAGAAGGTGTGACGTTCCCTGTGAGGACTCAGCCAATAATCAGCTCCAGGAAGATGAAAGAAGGTGTGACGTTCCCTGTGAGGACTGTTACAATTAGAAGACGCCGATGTGAAGCCAAGCTATCTGCAAGAAGTCCCCGCAAAGTCCCACTGTTGGGAAAAAGACGTGTGCTGAAGAGGTTACAATCTGCCAAAGAGCACATTGACCGGCCTAAAGAGAAATGGCGCAACATTTTGTGGACTGATGAAAGTAAGATTGTTCTTTTTGGGTCTAGTGGGCGGAGACAGTTTGTCAGACGACCCCCAAACACTGAATTCAAGCCACAGTACACTGTGAAGACAGTGAAGCATGGTGGTGCAAGCATCATGATATGGGGATGTTTCTCATACTACGGTGTTGGGCCTATTTATCGCATACCAGGGATCATGGATCAGTTTGAATCCATCAGAATACTTGAAGAGGTCATGCTGCCTTATGCTGAAGAGGAAATGCCCTTGAAATGGGTGTTCCAACAAGACAATGACCCCAAACACACCAGTAAACGGGCAACATCTTGGTTCCAGACCAACAAGATGGACGTTATGGAGTGGCCAGCCCAATCCCCGGATCTTCATCCAATAGAAAACTTGTGGAATGACATCAAAAATGCCATTTCTGAGGCAAAACCAAGAAATAGAGAAGAACTGTGGAATGTGGTCCAATCATCCTGGGCTGGAATACCTGATCACAGGGGCCAGAAGTTGGGGGACTCCATGCAACACAGATGTACAGCAGTTCTCAGAAACAGAGCGACTACAACCAAATATTCATGAAGTCATTCAAAGGAAAGCAAAATCTTCAAACATTTCTCAGTTTATATAGTGAATGTTGGAGTTTGTAAAGAAGAATACAAACACGGCGATTTTTTTGAACCGTCTAATATTCACTTTTCTTCCATTTTTTTTAGAGGAACAACACAAATTTGATGTATTTTTCTTCATGTTGTGATTTGGAATAGAATGTGTCGTGTTCCCAATGCATTTGTGTGGATGGAAATAAAAGGATTAGAAGCATTTTCAGCTTTAGTCACTTTTTTCAACACACTGCTATTATTTTGAACACAACTGTACTTATAAGTGTTTTTACTGCAGTTCCTTTTTTTTCTTCTCAGGAAATGTGATTTGAAGTGTGTCTGAAGGCGCAGACCCAGCCGGCTGGATTTAAAGGTTAACTTCCTCTTTCAAGTTTAAGAAAAGCATCTTCTGGTCAAACCAACTTGAACCAGCAACTGTCTATCTTGGACTTATTTTGAACTATTAACCTACATTTAACTCTGAGTTTGCTGTTAACCTCTTGCTGTCTGCCTGCTGTTTATAAACGGCAGGACGGTGGCACTCCAGGGGCGAGTTGCCGTTCCTAAATGGCACCCGCCTTTTCTAGCTGTGCGCGCTCCCTGGGAGCGCGCAGCACCGCAATCCAGTGCCCGCTGTGTCCTCCGGACACAGTGAAACACCGATCGTCGGACAGGACCTCTGTACGAGGTCCCGATCATGTGATCACTGATTGGCGAATCAGTGATCACATGCAAAGTAGTAAGCAAGATGTCACTTGTGACATCACTATAAAATAATTAAATAAAAGCGAGCGCTATCCGGAAATCTGAAAGCAGCTAGAACACCAAAAGGTAACCAAGAGAAAACCTTCAAATAAAATACATAAACATATATATATAAAGACCATATATAAGGTGCAGCGCTATAATAACATATAAAACACAAAAGTGCCAATATCAAATCACACTGCGGTGAAGTTAGATGAGATGAATAATAGTCTTAAAATAAATCAGAAGTGGGGATCCAAACGATCCTAATAGGTGCGTGGGATAAGATTCTGTGCAGCACACGGTGACTCTGAGGTAAGAATTACGCACTCACCAGAAGTGCGTCAAAAAAACGCATGTGGGTTTTATCCTGTAATATCAGAAAACGATCATCCGTTGCCAAGATAGAGATAGAATCCTACACCTTCCAGATCGTCCCTTGGGTATGTGCTTCAAGTTTCATAAGCGCATCTCAGGCATATCACCATCAGGGGTCCCCTTTTAAGGCAGATTCTGCAAGTGGGGACTCTCATAGAAGAGAGCCCAATAAGGGACACCACATAGTGTAATACCGTATGAGCTAGGTTTATTGAAGATGCAGCATGAAAATGAATACAAAGCAGTAAAATAGAATAGAACACTGACCAAATACTGTAAAGGATGACCACCAGCGGTGGTCAGACGTCCAGATAATGCAGCCCATCTGACGCGTTTCGTGCAGTGCACGTTATCAAAGGGTCCAGTGTTCTATTCTATTTTACTGCTTTGTATTCATTTTCATGCTGCATCTTCAATAAACCTAGCTCATACGGTATTACACTATGTGGTGTCCCTTATTGGGCTCTCTTCTATGAGAGTCCCCACTTGCAGAATCTGCCTTAAAAGGGGACCCCTGATGGTGATATGCCTGAGATGCGCTTATGAAACTTGAAGCACATACCCAAGGGACGATCTGGAAGGTGTAGGATTCTATCTCTATCTTGGCAACGGATGATCGTTTTCTGATATTACAGGATAAAACCCACATGCGTTTTTTTGACGCACTTCTGGTGAGTGCGTAATTCTTACCTCAGAGACTTGTGACATCACTGCTTACTACGTGTGAAATCTGTGAATGATCACAGAGGTCACATGGTACAGGGCTATTCACAACAGCCTTGTACCATGTGACAAGCTGTGACCAATCACAGCTCACTCAGTATTTCTCAATGACTGCAAGAATGCAGACAGAGAGAAGGAGAAATTATTGCTTTTACATCCTATATGGGTGTAAAAGCAATCAGTGTAAAAAAAAAAAAAAAAAAAAAAATCTTCATCACCCCCCAACAAGTAGTGCAGTGTCACCATGGTGACACTGTACTGCTAGGGTGACAGTATGTAAAAAAAAAATAAATAAAAAATAATATTAAAAAAAATAAAATAAAAATGTAAAAAAAAATGTTTAAAAATTATAATTTTTGGTTATAAACTAATTTGGATTTTTTTTTTTACTAACATTTTGGCCAAGATTTATGATGAAATATTATTTATTTGCAAAATTTTATAAAAAATACCCACTTTTTTTCAAAATTTTTGGACTTTCATTTACATAGTAAAAAAAATAAAAATCCCAGCGGTGAATAAATACCACCAAAATAAAGCTTTATCTGTCTCAAAAAAATGGTAAAAAATTCATATGGGTACAGTGTTGCATGACCGCGCAATTGTCATTCAAAATGTGATAGTGCTGAAAGCTGAAAATTGCCCTGGACAGGAAGGGGGTGAAAGTGTCCGGACTGGAAGGGGGTGAAAGTGTCCGGACTGGAAGGGGGTGAAAGTGTCCGGACTGGAAGGGGGTGAAAGTGTCCGGACTGGAAGGGGGTGAAAGTGTCCGGACAGGAAGGGGGGGAAAGTGTCCGGACTGGAAGGCGGTGAAAGTGTCCGGACTGGAAGGGGGGAAAGTGTCCGGACTGGAAGGGGGGGAAAGTGTCCGGACTGGAAGGGGGGGAAAGTGTCCGGACTGGAAGGGGGGGAAAGTGTCCAGACTGGAAGGGAGGGAAAGTGTCCGGACTGGAAGGGGGGGAAAGTGTCCGGACTGGAAGGGGGGGAAAGTGTCCGGACTGGAAGGGGGGGAAAGTGTCCGGACTGGAAGGGGGGGAAAGTGTCCGGACTGGAAGTGGTTAAGCATATGAAATTTGATTGGGTAAAACCATATGACCACGCCTGAACCTCAGTACGATCACGCCTATACGTTATGTAATAGTCTAAGCTTAAAGAGATATATATACAGTATATATATATATTTTGTATTACTTTATTTCATCTCACATGAGGTGAACTTTTGTATGCTATATTATCTCCACTACAGTGTAAAAAATGCACCTTTCTCTACCAATTCGGACTCGGCATCTGATCTAAAAGGTCTTGTTTGGAGACACCCTAACCTGAAGTTACAATAGGTTAGTGACAAATGACGGATACAGTGGGAGAAATACAAATAAGGGAGTGTGACGGAGGGTAGGCAGGACAGAACACACACAGCAGATGGCAAACGCACAAAGCTTTATTGAGACAACAAAATGACAGTCACTCAATGGGAAAATAGCGATCTCGCCAGTAAAGGGACAGCAAGGAGGGGCTAAAACACTTGTAGTCCAGTATCGAGAGCAAAGAAAAAGTCTCTGTAACAGATTGTAATCCAACAAAGGGTTAGGGGATCATCACAGGGACAGTTCAGGTAAAACAGGGGAAAGCATATGCCCACAGAGCCGACAGGGTGTCCGGTCTCCCAGGGATAAGAAAGTAAGACACAGGTACCTGTTGCAGGTCCGAGACAGGCGAGGGGGTCTCTTCCTTTGGGCTGGGGGTCTCAGGAAGGCTGGCTTGTGCGGTCTCCCCCTTTACTGGGGTCTCAGGCAGCAGGCAGGCAATCTCCCCCCTTTGCTGGGGCCTCAGGCATGCTGGCTTGTGCAGTCTCCCCCCTTTGGACTGGGGTCTCAGGCAGCAGGCAATCTACCCCTGGGCTGGGGGTCTCCGGCAGGCTGGCAGGCAATCTCCCCCTCGGCTTGGGGGGGCTCAGGCAGCTGGCAGGTAATCTCCCCTCCGCTGGGTCTCAGGCAGGTAGCAGGTAATCTCCCCCCTTTGCTTGGGGTCTCAGGCAGGTGTGGGCGATCTCCCCCTAGCCTTGGGGGTCTCAGGCAGAGTCTGGTCACGAGGGTCCCGACGCAGCTGGGCTCCCTCCGTGACTGCACAGCAGAATGGACGATCGGAGAGCCCAGCATCAGCCTCTTAAGCTGATGCAGGGCGCTCTCCGGTCATCCTGGAAACTGGGGGGGGCCGGGGGTGACGTGCCTCGTCGCTCAGCAAAGAGGCATGCCCCCTGGATACGGGCCGCGCTTCTCATGAGCACAGCCTTTGTCCAGGGACATCCGCAAGCGCGGGAACTTCTCGTGCACGCGATGCAGATGACCGGGATCGTGCAGCGTCAGCTTGTCGCCGTGATCCCTCTCATCTCTGCAAGAGGCTCACACCTCTCCGTAGAGAGGTGTGAACCTCGCTATCTCACCTCCTCTGGCCTCGCCGGATGGGGACAAGATAGTGGCAGATGTGCGAGGGGCCGCGCCTCTCGTCCTGTGCGGCTTGGCTTCAAAGAGCCACGGCAGGACAGGAGACGGCAGGGGGGGAGGTCATCCTGATGGGGGGAAGCAGCTGTGACGGAGTAAGTGTACAATAGTAATAAGTTCAAAATGGGGTGGCGATGAGGTGACAAATGGAGACGGAGAAGTCCATAGTCAAAGGGTCCTAAGTGGTGGATGGATGGTGAAGGCAGCTCCCCATAGAGCGAAGCAGAACTCTGTAGAAGACAAATCGGACACAAGTGGGTGCCAATCTCAGTGTAGAGGGTTAAAGATTTATTGGTAACAAGAGGTTAAAAACTACTCACAAACGTAAGAAGTATAATAGCATGGTAAAAGAATGCCTTTGGTAAGCCCTCAGTCTGACAGTTGGAAGTTGGATCCTGGTTGTGCAGGATGAGCAGAGATGCAGCTGTCAGTGATCAGCAATGCAGAGAGTTTTTTAAAAATGGTGCCGAAACCAGCATGGACAGCAAGGAAATCAGGACCTCGGCAGGCGACCAATGGCAGGGCAGGAACAGGGTCAGGTGACGCGTTTCGAAGCACTTGCTTCTTCTTCAGACCTGACGTTTGTGAGTAGTTTTTAACCTCTTGTTACCAATAAATCTTTAACCCTCTACACTGAGATTGGCGCCCCCTTGTGTCTAATTAGAGTAAAAATACATCAGCTTGATGGAAGCTTCTCTCAGATGGCTATATTTACTTGGGATTGCCCAGGATTATCATCTACCTCCCCAAACAGGGGGTGCCTTGACCAAATATTCCAAACTTTAGAGAATTTGTTGGGGCAGCCTGTGCTTTTTATAGTTTGAACAAATAAGGCCCCATGTACACGGGACACTTCTGAATGATGGACACTGACTGCTGGAAAACGTAGGTTAAAAAAAGTCTATTTAGCCGCATTTGCATAACGCGTTTATGCGCGTTTATGCACGTTTGCGTTTCAAAGCATTTTTTAAAGATATGCACAGGAGAACCTCCCAAATGCCCAGAATGCCCTGAAAAGTAGTAAATTATGAACTATTTCAGACTGTTTCAGAGAAATACACACAGTAGGAGCAGAGACAGCAGTATGTGTTGAGATAATTAGGTGTGAGTTGCTCATTAACATTTCTTTTGTTTCCAAGGGTGGGAAAGGTGTCTGGTGGAGGGAGTCATTAAGGTCATCTGGCAGGGGGATTTCGTGAGGAATTTGAGGTGCGAATGAGCATTAACATATCTTTTGTTTCCAAGGGTGGGAGAGGTCTGAGGTGTGAATGGTCATTAACATATCTTTTGTTTCCAAGGGTGGGAGAGGTCTGAGGTGTGAATGGTCATTAACATATATTTTGTTTCCAAGGGTGGGAGAGGTCTGAGGTGTGAATGGTCATTAACATATCTTTTGTTTCCAAGAGTGGGAGAGGTCTGAGGCGTGAATGGTCATTAACATCTCTTTTGTTTCCAAGGGTGGGAGAGGTCTGAGGTGTGACTGGTCATTAACATATCTTTTGTTTCCAAGGGTGGGAGAGGTCTGAGGTGTGAATTGTACATTAAAATATCTTTTGTTTCCAATGGTGGGAGAGGTCTGAGGTGTGAATGATCATTAACATATCTTTTTGTTTCCAAGGGTGGGAGGGGTCTGAGGTGTGATTGGTCATTAATATATCTTTTGTTTCCAAGGGTGGGAGGGGTCTGAGGTGTGAATGGTCATTAACATGTCTTTTGTTTCCAAGGGTGGGAGAGGTCTGAGTTGTGAATGGTCATTAACATGTCTTTTGTTTCCAAGGGTGGGAGAGGTCTGAGGTGTGAATGGTCATTCCCATATCTTTTGTTTCCAAGGGTGGGAGAGGTCTGAGGTGTGAATTGGTCCCTACAATGTGTGACAAGCTTGGTAGGAACATCCTGTGTTCAGTGTTTTGTCCATCTGAGCACCTTGAAAACACTTTGCATGCATTTTTCATGATGAAAAAAGGCTCTGGACAGCATCGGGAACTGGAAGAGTTTTAAAAAAAATTCGAATGCAAGCGCTTATAAATGTGATTTGCCGCATTTACAAGTGTTTTGTGTTTGAAACGCTGATAAAATAGACGTCTGAACGCAAGTTTGTTGTGTTCAAAAAAATGACTGTAAACTCAACTGCCTGTAAACGACTGTAAACGAAGATGTGTACATGGACACATAGGAGAACATTAGGGAGGGTTCAGGGGCGGCTGAAAAAAACTCTGAACAGCTCCTGAACGTGAGTTTAGCAGCTGCAGTGTACATGAACCCTAAGACGTCTTTTAAATGTTTTTGGTGTGCGGTCAGTGACTCATGGGTCAACTTGTGTTGATGGAGGTTTGTATTAGATTTATTCAGTGTACTTGTGTGTGTTGTTTTCAAGGTTAATAATTTGCATTCTTTGCATAATAATAGAGCAATCAAAAAAAAAAAAAAAAGGATTCAGCATAGGTGAGAAGACTCTGGTCATCTAATAGTCCTAAAAAGCAGATTTCTGGGCAGAAGATATTCAGATGATGAATAAACATTTGGCAAATGTATCACCAATAAATTTCATGTCCTTCATGTAGCGCCTCCTTGCTGTGAGTTGTTAAGCCAGTTCCTGCACCATGACCTACAGTTACATTTCCAGTGATGGCGGGATTAAGGCCTTAAAAATCCTCCCTCCAGTTCACTACACTGTTCAGGTTTCACACTGAGGTTGGCTTCCAGACCACGCTGGGAATCATTCACTTACACACTTACAAGTGGCCTCTCCCTTGCCGGAGGTTCCAGGCCTAGTCTGCAGTGGGACCCACCAATCCCCCTGAGGTCCATGAGACATAAGGGCCCAAGTTGCTGGGGAATCATTCCTACCAATGTCAAGCATGTGACTCCTCCTCAACTTGGCCACCACTCATTTCACCACTCATGTAATGGTCCCGGGTTTTGGCAGTACTGGTAACTTTTTGGAAACAATGAATGACCAGTCCAGCATTTATAGCAGCATAGACCATTACCTTACATCTGCATGTAGCTTCCCACAAAGCCCAGCTTTGCTTACTTGTACTGATCAGGGGCGGACTGAAAACTCATGGGGCCCCCGGGCTATAGGGCATCATGGGGCCCTGTGTCCTTGCCCATACCCAAAAAAGCCTATGAAAAAGCCAATGAAAGGTACCAGGGGCATCTTATGGGGCCCCCTACTGACCCCGGGCCCTCGGGCAGTGCCCTAGTGCTCGAATGGTAAGTCCGCCTCTGGTACTGAACCCATCACAGAGGAACTGGTTGATTTAAAACATTTCCTAAACTTCTTTGCACACTTTTACACATTGACAAACAGTTATATGTATTCATAGTTTCTTTCCAAATGTATGGTGAAGACCTGAATACACAGTGTGACGGGAGTCACTTTGAGTGGGGGGCCCATGGAACCCAGCTCACTTTGGAGAGGTGAGGAGAACCCTGACCAGAGCCCCTTCTTCCACACGTTTGCTGTCCCCCCACATGGCTTCTCGCAAACCGCAAACGGGACTTCTTATGGCTTTCCTCCAACAATGGCTTTCTTCTTGTCACTCTTCCATAAAGGCCAGATTTGTGGAGTGCACGACTAATAGTTGTCCTGTGGACAGATTCTCCCCCCTGAGCTGTGGATCTCTGCAACTCCTCCAGAGTTCCCATGGGCCTCTTGGCTGCTTCTCTGATGAATGCTCTCCTTGCCCGGCCTGTCTTTTTAGGTGGACGGCCATGTCTTGGTAGGTTGGCAGTTGTGCCGTACTCTTCCCATTTTCAGATGATGGATTGAACAGTGCTCTGTCAGATGTTCAGAGCTTGGGATAGTTATTTATAACTCTGCTTTAAACTTCTCCACAACTTTTTCCCTGACCTATCTGGTGTGTTCCTTGGCCTTCATGATGCTGTTTGTTCATAAATGTTCTCTAACAAGCCTCTGAGGGCTTCACAGAACAGCTGTATTTATATTGAGATTAAATTTCACACAGGGGGACTCTATTTACTAATTAGGTGACTTCTGAAGGCAATTGGTTTCACTAGATTTTAGTTAGGGGTATTAGAATAAAGGGGGCTGAATACAAGTGCCGCCACACTTTTCAGATATTGATTTGTAAAAATCATTTATTATTTTCCTTCCACCTCACAATTATGTGCCACTTTGTGTCGGTCTATCACATCAAATCCCAATAAAATACATTTACATTTTTGTTCTAACATGACGAATTGTGGAAATTTCAAGGGGTGTGAATACTTTTTCAAGGCATTGTACAGTGCTTTTGTTTGGATGCCAGAAAAATCAGACGACACATAAAAGTACAAGAAACTAAGAAATGGCATCATTGGTATTTTTGCACAAGGCGCCATGTAACGCCAGACAGGCATCCTGTGGAGGTCTCTGCCCTCCACCACTATAGACATTGCAAGAAACAGGCAGACAATTCAAGGCTTTCCCATTACAAACCATTTATTGCTGCAGGTTGGACAATTTGTGATCTCACATCATATATCAGAGAATTGAGCTACTGATGAACATCACAATGGTTCCCATTGCCAGGATAATGGCGGCATAGCTGGCCTTGATGCTGATGCGTTCGCTGGCGTTGCACAGGTCACTGGAGCAGCAGGACACGGAGCCTGAAGCCACGATGGCACTTCCGCTGGTTGGAGTGCAGCTGGTCGCGCAGGTCTTGGTAATTGAGGTTGTAGAAAGTCCAACTAGAGAGAGAACAAATGGAACAGTCTTTCATTTCCAATATATTATCTTTCCTGAATGAAACCTGAATCTGGGATTTCACACCGATAAGCCATAACACTCTGACTACCCACTTAATATTAGGTAGGTCCTCCTTTTGCCACCAGAGAGCCCTTCGCTGGCTCTTGAATCCGCCACCAAGATCACACCAGCAGCTATGTGTTCATGATTTAACCACTTGTCTTCCATGCCCTTTATAAATGTACTTTGGTAGACAAGTGGTTCAAGTAGACTGAAAAGCATAGTAATGGAAAAATTTCACATTTTAGAAAATTAGGAATCAAATGTGTACCCTCCCTTGCCACGAGTTTGGTGATTTCTTGGTTTAGAAATGTCTGTGGTGCTTTCATTACATGAGTATTATTATTATACGGGATTTATATGGCGCCAACAGTTTGCTCAGCGCTTTACAATATAAGGGGGGGCGGTACAATTACAATACAGTTCAGTACAGAAGGAATAGGAGGGCCCGGCTCATGGAGCTTACAATCTAAAGGAAGGGGGAGGGGATACAAAAGGTGATCGCTGCGGGGGATGATCTGGTGGAGGTGATTCAAGTACAGTTCTGAGGTGGAGGTGGGGTAGGCTTCCCTGAAGAAGTGAGTTTTCAAAGATTGCCTAATGGTGGGGGCTGACCGGACGTGCTGTAGTAGGGAGTTCCAGAGGATGGGAGAGGCTCTGGAGAAGTCCTGGAGGAGAGCGTGGGAGGAGGTGATGAGGGAGCTAGAGAGGAGGATATCATGGGAGGAGCGGAGTGGGTGATGTGGCCGATATCTGTGGATGAGGTTGGTGCAGGGGCGGACTGACCATTTGGAAACTCAGGCACTGCCCGAGGGCCGGGGGTCAGTAGGGGGCCCCATGAGATGCCTCTGGTACCTTTTTCATAGGCTTTTTTGAGTTTGGGCAAGGACACAGGGGCCCCATGATCCCCTATTGTCCGGGGGCCCCATGAGTTGTCAGTCCTTGGGTTGGCGATGTAGCTAGGGGCAGTCTTGTGGATGGCTTTGTAAGCTGTGGTTATTATTTTGAATTGTATATGTTGGGATAGTGGAAGCCAGTGGAGGGATTGGCAGAGACGGGCAGCAGTCGCTGATTGGTTGGTAAGGGGGAGGAGTCTAGCAGCAGTCGCGGATCGGTTGGTAAGGTGGATGAGTCTAGCAGCAGCATTCATAATAGACTGAAGGGGGGATAGCCTGTGTAACGGTAGACCAGTGAGGAGGGAGTTGCAGCAATTGAGGAGGGATATAACCAAGGCGTGGATGAGTTGTTTTGTGGTGTCATTGGTTAGGAAGGGGCGGATTTTGGAAATGTTCCGGAGGTTGAGGCGGCAGGATTTAGCCAGTGAGTGGATGTGGGGCCCAAAGGAGAGGTCAGAGTCTAGGATTACGCCTAGCACCCTGGCATGAGGGGAAGGACCAATGGTAGTGCTGTTGATCGTAATGGTAAAGTTGTGAGTGGGAGATCAGGGGGGAGGTAATATTACAGCTCAGTTTTGGAAAGATTGAGTTTAAGGCAGTGATGTGACACCCATGGTGATATGTCACTTAGTAGATTTGTGATACGTGTGGAGATTGAGGGGGTTAGCTGGGGAGTGGAGAGAGAGATCTGGGTGTCATCAGCATAAAGGTGGTATTGGAAGGTTATCAGTTGGCCCAGGGGGGAGGTATAGAGAGAGAACAGAACCTTGGGGTACCCCAACAGAAAGAGGAAGTGGAGGAGGAGGAGTTGTATGTGACACTTAAAGTGAGCTCAGAAAGGTAAGAGGAGAACCAGGAGAGAGCAGAGTCATGGAGGACGATGGAGTGGAGTTTACTGAGGAGGAGCGGGTGGTCGACTGTGTCAAAGGCAGTGGAAAGGTCAAGGAGTATGAATATGGAGTAATGGCCGTTGGTTGGGGTGAGTATGGAGTAATGACCGTTGGTTGGGATGAGTATGGAGTAATGGCCATTGGTTGGGGTGAGTATGGAGTAATGGCCGTTGGTTGGGATGAGTACGGAGTAATGGCCGTTGGTTGGGATGAGTATGGAGTAATGGCCGTTGGTTGGGGTGAGTATGGAATAATGGCCGTTGGTTGGGATGAGTATGGAGTAATGGCCGTTGGTTGGGATGAGTATGGAGTAATGGCCATTGGTTGGGGTGAGTATGGAATAATGGCCGTTGGTTGGGATGAGTATGGAGTAATGGCCGTTGGTTGGGATGAGTATGGAGTAATGGCCGTTGGTTGGGATGAGTATGGAGTAATGGTCGTTGGTTTGGGTGAGTATGGAGTAATGGCCGTTGGTTGGGGTGAGTATGGAGTAATGGCCGTTGGTTGGGATGAGTATGGAGTAATGGCCGTTGGTTGGGATGAGTATGGAGTAATGGCCGTTGGGTGGGATGAGTACGGAATAATGGCTGTTGGTTGGGATGAGTACGGAGTAATGGCCGTTGGTTGGGATGAGTACGGAGTAATGGCCGTTGGTTGGGATGAGTACGGAGTAATGGCCGTTGGTTGAGACGAGTACGGAGTAATGGCCGTTGGTTGGGATGAGTACGGAGTAATGGCCGTTGGTTGGGATGAGTACGGAGTAATGGCCATTGGTTGAGACAAGTACGGAGTAATGGCCGTTGGTTGGGATGAGTACGGAGTAATGGCCGTTGGTGGGATGAGTACGGAGTAATGGCCGTTGGTTGGGGTGAGTATGGAGTAATGGCCATTGGTTGGGGTGAGTATGGAGTAATGGCCATTGGTTGGGGTGAGTATGGAGTAATGGCCGTTGGTTGGGGTGAGTATGGAGTAATGGCCGTTGGTTGGGGTGAGTATGGAGTAATGGCCGTTGGTTGGGGTGAGTATGGAGTAATGGCCGTTGGTTAGGACAGTGGTCGGCAAGCCGCGGCTCGCGAGCCACATGCGGCTCTTTACACATTTTAATGCGGCTCTTCTGTGTGCCGGGCGCCCGCTCCCCTCCCTCCTCTCGGGCGGCCGCCCCAAAAGTCAGGACTCTGCAGCTAGCCCAGCAATGGGCAAACTACGGCCCGGTGGACCTTTTAATCCGGCCCGCGGAGCGTGGCAAACATTGGCTGTTAGGATGTAGGCGGGGCAGCGTGACGAACTCCTCTCCTCTCACAGTCCGCCCTGAAGACCGGAACGGCGCGGGAACACGGCGAGAGGAATGCGCGGAGCAAAGGTAAGTGAATTGACACAATATGGGGAATTAATTACTATAGGGGGGATGAATTACTATATGGGGGATGAATTACTATAGGGGGGATGAATTACTATATGGGGGATGAATTACTATATGGGGGATGAATTACTACATGGGGGATGAATTACTATGGGGGATGAATTACTATGGGGGATGAATTACTATGGGGGATGAATTACTATATGGGGGATGAATTACTATATGGGGATGAATTACTATGGGGGATGAATTACTATAGGGGGGATGAATTACTATAGGGGGGATGAATTACTATGGGGGATGAATTACTATATGGGGGATGAATTACTATATGGGGGATGAATTACTATATGGGGGATGAATTACTATGGGGGATGAATTACTATAGGGGGGATGAATTACTATATGGGGGATGAATTACTATAGGGGGGATGAATTACTATGGGGGATGAATTACTATATGGGGGATGAATTACTATGGGGGATGAATTACTATAGGGGGGATGAATTACTATGGGGGATGAATTACTATGGGGGATGAATTACTATATGGGGGATGAATTACTATAGGGGGGATGAATTACTATAGGGGGGATGAATTACTATGGGGGATGAATTACTATGGGGGATGAATTACTATATGGGGGATGAATTACTATATGGGGGATGAATTACTATAGGGGGGATGAATTACTATATGGGGGATGAATTACTATAGGGGGGATGAATTACAATGGGGGATGAATTACTATATGGGGGATGAATTACTATAGGGGGGATGAATTACTATGGGGGATGAATTACTATGGGGGATGAATTACTATATGGGGGATGAATTACTATATGGGTGATGAATTACTATGGGGGATGAATTACTATGGGGGATGAATTACTATGGGGGATGAATTACTATATGGGGGATGAATTACTATGGGGGATGAATTACTATGGGGGATGAATTACTATATGGGGGATGAATTACTATATGGGGGATGAATTACTATGGGGGATGAATTACTATATGGGAGATGAATTTTCAGTTTTAAAAATGTGGCTCTCAAAATAAATTTCAATCGTGGTTTTGGCGAGATTTGGCTCAGTTGAAAAAAAAGGTGGCCCACCACTGGGTTGGGATGAGTATGGAATAATGGCCATTGGTGGGATGAGTACGGAGTAATGGCCGTTGGTTGGGGTGAGTATGGAGTAATGGCCGTTGGTTGGGGTGAGTATGGAGTAATGGCCGTTGGTTGGGGTGAGTATGGAGTAATGGCCGTTGGTTGGGATGAGTATGGAGTAATGGCCGTTGGTTGGGATGAGTATGGAGTAATGGCCGTTGGTTGGGATGAGTATGGAGTAATGGCCGTTGGTTTTAGCAGTTAGTAGGTCATTAGTGAGTAAGTACAATACTTGAAAGAGAGATCAGCATCTCCCCACCTTATAGTGTCACTGAAAGGATAACATGATAACATAATCATCTCCATTTTGTGATACAAGATGTTTGATATATGACTTTTGTACACACTAAGAGAAAAGTGTGTATGTAAGCTTTACAGGAAAATAACTGTGTTTGCAAGTTTTATGAGGAAGTAACTTTCGGTGAGACAGTAACCGCAGTCTGGGCGTTGGGCCAAACCATTGGGTAAGTCTGACCACAACCGTATGGCTGGACAATGGTTCTGCAAAGTTTAGTGACAATCAATGTGCAATACTGCAGATAACACGCATGGACAGAATTTGATTGGTTGATATTAAAGTTGGTAATTAAAAATCTGCCCAGCGATGACAGATTTATATATACTCTGATGTTTCCGCAATAAAGTTGGAGTGTTTGCAATGGACTTCGGTGAGAGTGCGCTCATTTCCGGAGCTCGTAGCTATCGTCAGGTGATCAGGTGGTACTGGAGGGGCCCCCAAAACAGGAAACCTCATCACCAAACCTGTAAGTGACTAAACCCCCAACAGTAAAATCAGCCTTTATATGCAGGAAGGTACGCTTGTTATACTCACCTAAGGGGTTAATCCTCTGCATTGTGTAAAAAGAGTGTTTAATCCTGTCTTCTTTGATCCTCCCCTTTTTCCGCGTTAACCATTTCATCTCCTGAGAGAACACAGCCTCGGGGACACTCTGGATATGCTCAGTTTAGTGTGTACTGCTAGAGAGTTTTTTCTTTGGAGTGGGAGAGTGCATGTGATCAGCACAGGTCCAATGAGCTCTGTCCAGACAGAGGATCGGGGGTTATACAGCCTCATAGGACAGTCAGAGGAAAATGATAACTCCTCCTACAAGCTTTAACCAGTGCTCTGCTGGACACTGATAGAAGTCATAAGACTGCTCTATACTGCTGATGAGAAAAGGGATTTAGCAGTTTATATTTACTAAAATAATTACATTTATATGTTTTGTGTACTGTGGAAGACCAGATATAGTGAATGCGGGGTCCGGGGAGAGCGGATATAGTGAATGCGGGGTCCGGGGAGAGCGGATATAGTGAATGCGGGGTCCGGGGAGAGCGGATATAGTGAATGCGGGGTCCGGGGAGAGCGGATATAGTGAATGCGGGGTCCGAGGAGAGCGGATATAGTGAATGCGGGGTCTGGGGAGACCGGATATAGTGAATGCGGGGTCCGGGGAGAGCGGATATAGTGAATGCGGGGTCCGGGGAGAGCGGATATAGTGAATGCGGGGTCCGGGGAGAGCGGATATAGTGAATGCGGGGTCCGGGGAGAGCGGATATAGTGAATGCGGGGTCCGGAGAGAGCGGATATAGTGAATGCGGGGTCCGGGGAGAGCGGATATAGTGAATGCGGGGTCCGGGGAGAGCGGATATAGTGAATGCGGGGTCTGAGTTGAGTGGATTTAGTGAATGTGGGGTCCGGGGATTGCGGATATAGTGAATGTGGGGTCCGGGGAGACCAGATATACTGAATGCGGGGTCCGGGGAGAGCGGATATAGTGAATGCGGGGTCCAGGGAGAGCGGATATAGTGAATGCGGGGTCCGGGGAGAGCGGATATAGTGAATGCGGGGTCCGGGGAGAGCGGTAATAGTGAATGCGGGGTCCGGGGAGAGCGGATATAGTGAATGCGGGGTCCGGGGAGAGCGGATATAGTGAATGCGGGGGCGGGGAGAGGGGATATAGTGAATGCGGGGTCCGGGGAGACCGGATATAGTGAATGCGGGGTCCGGGGAGAGCGGATATAGTGAATGCGGGGTCCGGGGAGAGCGGATATAGTGAATGCGGGGTCCGGGGAGAGGGGATATAGTGAATGCGGGGTCCGGGGAGAGCGGATATAGTGAATGTGGGGTCCGGGGAGAGCGGATATAGTGAATGTGGGGTCCAGGGAGAACGGATATAGTGAATGCGGGGTCAGGGAAGACCAGATATAGAGAATGCGGGGTCCGAGTTGAGGGGATTTAGTGAATGTGGGGTCCGGGGATTGCGGATATAGTGAATGCAGGGTCCGGGGAGACCAGATATACTGAATGCGGGGTCCGGGGAGAGCGGATATAGTGAATGTGGGGTCCGGGAAGAGCGGATATAGTGAATGCGGGGTCCGGGGAGAGCGGATATAGTGAATGCGGGGTCCGGGGAGAGCGGATATAGTGAATGCGGGGTTCGGGGAGAGCGGATATAGTGAATGCGGGGTCCGGGGAGAGCGGATATAGTGAATGCGTGGTCCGGGGAGAGCGGATATAGTGAATGCAGAGTCCGGGGAGAGCGGATATAGTGAATGCGGGGTCTGGGGAGAGCGGATATAGTGAATGCGGGGTCCGGGGAGAGCGGATATAGTGAATGCGGGGTCCAGGGAGAGCGGATATAGTGAATGCGGAGTCCGGGGAGAGCGGATATAGTGAATGCGGGGTCCGGAGAGAGCGGATATAGTGAATGCGGGGTCTGAGTTGAGGGGATTTAGTGAATGTGGGGTCCGGGGATTGCGGATATAGTGAATGTGGGGTCCGGGGAGACCAGATATACTGAATGCGGGGTCCGGGGAGAGCGGATATAGTGAATGCGGGGTCCGGGGAGAGCGGATATAGTGAATGCGGGGTCCGGGGAGAGCAGATATAGTGAATGCGGGGTCCGGGGAGAGCGGATATAGTGAATGTGGGGTCCGGGGAGAGCGGATATAGTGAATGTGGGGTCCAGGGAGAACGGATATAGTGAATGCGGGGTCAGGGAAGACCAGATATAGAGAATGCGGGGTCCGAGTTGAGGGGATTTAGTGAATGTGGGGTCCGGGGATTGCGGATATAGTGAATGCGGGGTCCGGGGAGACCAGATATACTGAATGCGTGGTCCGGGGAGAGCGGATTTAGTGAATGCGGAGTCCGGGGAGAGCGGATATAGTGAATGCGGGGTCCGGGGAGAGCGGATATAGTGAATGCGGGGTCCGGGGAGAGCGGATATAGTGAATGCGGGGTCCAGGGAGAGCGGATATAGTGAATGCGGAGTCCGGGGAGAGCGGATATAGTGAATGCAGGGTCCGGAGAGAGCGGATATAGTGAATGCAGGGTCCAGGGAGAGCGGATATAGTGAATGCGGGGTCCAGGGAGAGCGGATATAGTGAATGCAGGGTCCAGGGAGAGCGGATATAGTGAATGCAGGGTCCAGGGAGAGCGGATATAGTGAATGCGGGGTCCAGGGAGAGCGGATATAGTGAATGGGTGGTCCGGGGAGACCGGATATAGTGAATGAGGGGTCCAGGGAGAACGGATATAGTGAATGCGGGGTCAGGGGAGACCAGATATAGAGAATGCGGGGTCCGAGGAGAGGGGATTTAGTGAATGCGGGGTCCGGGGATTGCGGATATAGTGAATGTGGGGTCCGGGGAGACCAGATATACTGAATGCGGGGTCCGGGGAGAGCGGATATAGTAAATGCGGGGTCCGGGGAGAGCGGATATAGTGAATGCGGGGTCCGGGGAGAGCGGATATAGTGAATGCGGGGTCCGGGGAGAGCGGATATAGTAAATGCGGGGTCCGGGGAGAGCGGATATAGTGAATGCGGGGTCCGGGGAGAGCGGATATAGTGAATGCGGGGTCCGGGGAGAGTGGATATAGTGAATGCGTGGTCTGGGGAGAGCGGATATAGTGAATGCGGGGTCCGGGGAGACCGGATATAGTGAATGCGGGGTGCGGGGAGAGCGGATATAGTGAATGCAGGGTCCGTGGAGAGCGGATATAGTGAATGCGGGGTCCGGGGAGAGCGGATATAGTGAATGCCGGGTCCGGGGAGAGCGGATATAGTGAATGCGGGGTCCGGGGAGAGCGGATATAGGGAATGCGGGGTCCGGGGAGAGCGGATATAGTGAATGCGGGGTCCGGGGAGAGCGGATATAGTGAATGCGGGGTCCAGGGAGAGCGGATATAGTGAATGCGGAGTCCGGGGAGAGCGGATATAGTGAATGCGGAGTCCGGGGAGAGCGGATATAGTGAATGCGGGGTCCAGGGAGAGCGGATATAGTGAATGCGGAGTCCGGGGAGAGCGGATATAGTGAATGCTGGGTCCGGGGAGAGCGGATATAGTGAATGCTGGGTCCGGGGAGAGCGGATATAGTGAATGCGGGGTCCGGGGAGAGCGGATATAGTGAATGCGGGGTCCGGGGAGAGCGGATATAGTGAATGCGGAGTCCGGGGAGAGCGGATATAGTGAATGCTGGGTCCGGAGAGAGCGGATATAGTGAATGCAGGGTCCAGGGAGAGCGGATATAGTGAATGCAGGTTCCAGGGAGAGCGGATATAGTGAATGAGGGGTCCAGGGAGAACGGATATAGTGAATGCGGGGTCAAGGGAGACCAGATATAGAGAATGCAGGGTCCGGGGAGAGGGGATTTAGTGAACGCAGGGTCCGGGGATTGCGGATATAGTGAATGCAGGGTCCGGGGAGACCAGATATACTGAATGCGGGGTCCGGGGAGAGCGGATATAGTGAATGCGGGGTCCGGGAAGAGCGGATATAGTGAATGCGTGGTCTGGGGAGAGTGGATATAGTGAATGCGGAGTCCGGGGAAAGTGGATATAGTGAATGCGGGGTCCGGGGAGAGCGGATATAGTGAATGCGGGGTCCGGGGAGAGCGTATATAGTGAATGCGGGGTCCAGGGAGAGCGGATATAGTGAAAGCGGGGTCCGGGGAGAGCGGATATAGTGAATGCGGGGTCCGGGGAGAGTGGATATAGTGAATGCGTGGTCTGGGGAAAGCGGATATAGTGAATGCGGGGTCCGGGGAGAGCGGATATAGTGAATGCGTGGTCTGGGGAGAGCGGATATAGTGAATGCGGGGTCCGGGGAGAGCGGATATAGTGAATGCTGGGTCCGGGGAGAGCGGATATAGTGAATGCGGGGTCCGGGGAGAGCGGATATAGTGAATGCGGGGTCCGGAGAGAGCGGATATAGTGAATGCAGGGTCCAGGGAGAGCGGATATATTGAATGCAGGTTCCAGGGAGAGCGGATATAGTGAATGAGGGGTCCAGGGAGAACGGATATAGTGAATGCGGGGTCAGGGGAGACCAGATATAGAGAATGCGGGGTCCGAGGAGAGGGGATTTAGTGAATGCGGGGTCCGGGGATTGCGGATATAGTGAATGCAGGGTCCGGGGAGACCAGATATACTGAATGCGGGGTCCGGGGAGAGCGGATATAGTGAATGCGGGGTCCGGGAAGAGCGGATATAGTGAATGCGTGGTCTGGGGAGAGTGGATATAGTGAATGCGGGGTCCGGGGAAAGTGGATATAGTGAATGCGGGGTCCGGGGAGAGCGGATATAGTGAATGCGGGGTCCGGGGAGAGTGGATATAGTGAATGCGTCGTCTGGGGAGAGCGAATATAGTGAATGCGGGGTCCGGGGAGAGCGGATATAGTGCATGCTTGGTCTGGGGAGAGCGGATTTAGTGAATGTGGGGTCCGGGGATTGCGGATATAGTGAATGCAGGGTCCGGGGAGACCAGATATACTGAATGCGGGGTCCGGGGAGAGCGGATATAGTGAATGTGGGGTCCGGGAAGAGCGGATATAGTGAATGCGGGGTCCGGGGAGAGCGGATATAGTGAATGCGGGGTCCGGGGAGAGCGGATATAGTGAATGCGGGGTTCGGGGAGAGCGGATATAGTGAATGCGGGGTCCGGGGAGAGCGGATATAGTGAATGCGTGGTCCGGGGAGAGCGGATATAGTGAATGCAGAGTCCGGGGAGAGCGGATATAGTGAATGCGGGGTCTGGGGAGAGCGGATATAGTGAATGCGGGGTCCGGGGAGAGCGGATATAGTGAATGCGGGGTCCAGGGAGAGCGGATATAGTGAATGCGGAGTCCGGGGAGAGCGGATATAGTGAATGCGGGGTCCGGAGAGAGCGGATATAGTGAATGCGGGGTCTGAGTTGAGGGGATTTAGTGAATGTGGGGTCCGGGGATTGCGGATATAGTGAATGTGGGGTCCGGGGAGACCAGATATACTGAATGCGGGGTCCGGGGAGAGCGGATATAGTGAATGCGGGGTCCGGGGAGAGCGGATATAGTGAATGCGGGGTCCGGGGAGAGCAGATATAGTGAATGCGGGGTCCGGGGAGAGCGGATATAGTGAATGTGGGGTCCGGGGAGAGCGGATATAGTGAATGTGGGGTCCAGGGAGAACGGATATAGTGAATGCGGGGTCAGGGAAGACCAGATATAGAGAATGCGGGGTCCGAGTTGAGGGGATTTAGTGAATGTGGGGTCCGGGGATTGCGGATATAGTGAATGCGGGGTCCGGGGAGACCAGATATACTGAATGCGTGGTCCGGGGAGAGCGGATTTAGTGAATGCGGAGTCCGGGGAGAGCGGATATAGTGAATGCGGGGTCCGGGGAGAGCGGATATAGTGAATGCGGGGTCCGGGGAGAGCGGATATAGTGAATGCGGGGTCCAGGGAGAGCGGATATAGTGAATGCGGAGTCCGGGGAGAGCGGATATAGTGAATGCAGGGTCCGGAGAGAGCGGATATAGTGAATGCAGGGTCCAGGGAGAGCGGATATAGTGAATGCGGGGTCCAGGGAGAGCGGATATAGTGAATGCAGGGTCCAGGGAGAGCGGATATAGTGAATGCAGGGTCCAGGGAGAGCGGATATAGTGAATGCGGGGTCCAGGGAGAGCGGATATAGTGAATGGGTGGTCCGGGGAGACCGGATATAGTGAATGAGGGGTCCAGGGAGAACGGATATAGTGAATGCGGGGTCAGGGGAGACCAGATATAGAGAATGCGGGGTCCGAGGAGAGGGGATTTAGTGAATGCGGGGTCCGGGGATTGCGGATATAGTGAATGTGGGGTCCGGGGAGACCAGATATACTGAATGCGGGGTCCGGGGAGAGCGGATATAGTAAATGCGGGGTCCGGGGAGAGCGGATATAGTGAATGCGGGGTCCGGGGAGAGCGGATATAGTGAATGCGGGGTCCGGGGAGAGCGGATATAGTAAATGCGGGGTCCGGGGAGAGCGGATATAGTGAATGCGGGGTCCGGGGAGAGCGGATATAGTGAATGCGGGGTCCGGGGAGAGTGGATATAGTGAATGCGGGGTCCGGGGAGACCGGATATAGTGAATGCGGGGTGCGGGGAGAGCGGATATAGTGAATGCAGGGTCCGTGGAGAGCGGATATAGTGAATGCGGGGTCCGGGGAGAGCGGATATAGTGAATGCCGGGTCCGGGGAGAGCGGATATAGTGAATGCGGAGTCCGGGGAGAGCGGATATAGTGAATGCGGGGTCCGGGGAGAGCGGATATAGTGAATGCGGGGTCCGGGGAGAGCGGATATAGTGAATGCGGGGTCCAGGGAGAGCGGATATAGTGAATGCGGAGTCCGGGGAGAGCGGATATAGTGAATGCGGAGTCCGGGGAGAGCGGATATAGTGAATGCGGGGTCCAGGGAGAGCGGATATAGTGAATGCGGAGTCCGGGGAGAGCGGATATAGTGAATGCTGGGTCCGGGGAGAGCGGATATAGTGAATGCTGGGTCCGGGGAGAGCGGATATAGTGAATGCGGGGTCCGGGGAGAGCGGATATAGTGAATGCGGGGTCCGGGGAGAGCGGATATAGTGAATGCGGAGTCCGGGGAGAGCGGATATAGTGAATGCTGGGTCCGGAGAGAGCGGATATAGTGAATGCAGGGTCCAGGGAGAGCGGATATAGTGAATGCAGGTTCCAGGGAGAGCGGATATAGTGAATGAGGGGTCCAGGGAGAACGGATATAGTGAATGCGGGGTCAAGGGAGACCAGATATAGAGAATGCAGGGTCCGGGGATTGCGGATATAGTGAATGCAGGGTCCGGGGAGACCGGATATACTGAATGCGGGGTCCGGGGAGAGCGGATATAGTGAATGCGGGGTCCGGGAAGAGCGGATATAGTGAATGCGTGGTCTGGGGAGAGTGGATATAGTGAATGCGGAGTCCGGGGAAAGTGGATATAGTGAATGCGGGGTCCGGGGAGAGCGGATATAGTGAATGCGGGGTCCGGGGAGAGCGTATATAGTGAATGCGGGGTCCAGGGAGAGCGGATATAGTGAAAGCGGGGTCCGGGGAGAGCGGATATAGTGAATGCGGGGTCCGGGGAGAGCGGATATAGTGAATGCGGGGTCCGGGGAGAGTGGATATAGTGAATGCGTGGTCTGGGGAAAGCGGATATAGTGAATGCGGGGTCCGGGGAGAGCGGATATAGTGAATGCGTGGTCTGGGGAGAGCGGATATAGTGAATGCGGGGTCCGGGGAGAGCGGATATAGTGAATGCTGGGTCCGGGGAGAGCGGATATAGTGAATGCGGGGTCCGGGGAGAGCGGATATAGTGAATGCGGGGTCCGGAGAGAGCGGATATAGTGAATGCAGGGTCCAGGGAGAGCGGATATATTGAATGCAGGTTCCAGGGAGAGCGGATATAGTGAATGAGGGGTCCAGGGAGAACGGATATAGTGAATGCGGGGTCAGGGGAGACCAGATATAGAGAATGCGGGGTCCGAGGAGAGGGGATTTAGTGAATGCGGGGTCCGGGGATTGCGGATATAGTGAATGCAGGGTCCGGGGAGACCAGATATACTGAATGCGGGGTCCGGGGAGAGCGGATATAGTGAATGCGGGGTCCGGGAAGAGCGGATATAGTGAATGCGTGGTCTGGGGAGAGTGGATATAGTGAATGCGGGGTCCGGGGAAAGTGGATATAGTGAATGCGGGGTCCGGGGAGAGCGGATATAGTGAATGCGGGGTCCGGGGAGAGTGGATATAGTGAATGCGTCGTCTGGGGAGAGCGAATATAGTGAATGCGGGGTCCGGGGAGAGCGGATATAGTGCATGCTTGGTCTGGGGAGAGCGGATATAGTGAGTGCGGGGTCCGGGGAGAGCGGATATAGTGAATGCGGAGTCCGGGGAGAGCGGATATAGTGATTGCGGGGTCTGGGGAGAGCGGATATAGTGAATGCGGGGTCCGGGGAGAGCGGATATAGTGAATGCGGGGTCCAGGGAGAGCGGATATAGTGAATGCGGAGTCCGGGGAGAGCGGATATAGTGAATGCGGGGTCCGGAGAGAGCGGATATAGTGAATGCAGGGTCCAGGGAGAGCGGATATAGTGAATGCAGGGTCCAGGGAGAGCGGATATAGTGAATGCGGGACCAGGGAGAGCGGATATAGTGAATGCAGGGTCCAGGGAGAGCGGATATAGTGAATGCAGGGTCCAGGGAGAGCGGATATAGTGAATGCGGGGTCCAGGGAGAGCGGATATAGTGAATGCGGGGTCCGGGGAGACCGGATATAGTGAATGAGGGGTCCAGGGAGAACGGATATAGTGAATGCAGGGTCTGTGGAGAGCGGATATAGTGAATGCGGGGTCCGGGGAGAGCGGATATAGTGAATGCGGGGTCCGGGGAGAGTGGATATAGTGAATGCGGAGTCCCTGGAGAGCGGATATAGTGAATGCGGAGTCCGGGGAGAGCGGATATAGTGAATGCGGGGTCCGGGGAGAGCGGATATAGTGAATGCGGGGTCCGGGGAGAGCGGATATAGTGAATGCGGGGTCCGGGGAGAGGGGATATAGTGAATGCGGGGTCCGGGGAGAGCGGATATAGTGAATGTGGGGTCCGGGGAGAGAGGATATAGTGAATGTGGGGTCCAGGGAGAACGGATATAGTGAATGCGGGGTCAGGGAAGACCAGATATAGAGAATGCGGGGTCCGAGTTGAGGGGATTTAGTGAATGTGGGGTCCGGGGATTGCGGATATAGTGAATGCAGGGTCCGGGGAGACCAGATATACTGAATGCGGGGTCCGGGGAGAGCGGATATAGTGAATGTGGGGTCCGGGAAGAGCGGATATAGTGAATGCGGGGTCCGGGGAGAGCGGATATAGTGAATGCGGAGTTCGGGGAGAGCGGATATAGTGAATGCGGGGTCCGGGGAGAGCGGATATTGTGAATGCGGGGTCCGGGGAGAGCGGATATAGTGAATGCGTGGTCCGGGGAGAGCGGATATAGTGAATGCAGAGTCCGGGGAGAGCGGATATAGTGAATGCGGGGTCTGGGGAGAGCGGATATAGTGAATGCGGGGTCCGGGGAGAGCGGATATAGTGAATGCGGGGTCCAGGGAGAGCGGATATAGTGAATGCGGGGTCCGGGGAGAGCGGATATAGTGAATGCGGGGTCCGGAGAGAGCGGATATAGTGAATGCGGGGTCTGAGTTGAGGGGATTTAGTGAATGTGGGGTCCGGGGATTGCGGATATAGTGAATGCGGGGTCCGGGAAGAGCGGATATAGTGAATGCGTGGTCTGGGGAGAGTGGATATAGTGAATGCGGAGTCCGGGGAAAGTGGATATAGTGAATGCGGGGTCCGGGGAGAGCGGATATAGTGAATGCGGGGTCCGGGGAGAGCGTATATAGTGAATGCGGGGTCCGGGGAGAGCGGATATAGTGAATGCGGGGTCCGGGGAGAGTGGATATAGTGAATGCGTGGTCTGGGGAAAGCGGATATAGTGAATGCGGGGTCCGGGGAGAGCGGATATAGTGAATGCGTGGTCTGGGGAGAGCGGATATAGTGAATGCGGGGTCCGGGGAGAGCGGATATAGTGAATGCTGGGTCCGGGGAGAGCGGATATAGTGAATGCGGGGTCCGGGGAGAGCGGATATAGTGAATGCGGGGTCCGGAGAGAGCGGATATAGTGAATGCAGGGTCCAGGGAGAGCGGATATAGTGAATGCAGGTTCCAGGGAGAGCGGATATAGTGAATGAGGGGTCCAGGGAGAACGGATATAGTGAATGCGGGGTCAGGGGAGACCAGATATAGAGAATGCGGGGTCCGAGGAGAGGGGATTTAGTGAATGCGGGGTCCGGGGATTGCGGATATAGTGAATGCAGGGTCCGGGGAGACCAGATATACTGAATGCGGGGTCCGGGGAGAGCGGATATAGTGAATGCGGGGTCCGGGGAGAGCGGATATAGTGAATGCGGGGTCCGGGGAGAGTGGATATAGTGAATGCGTGGTCTGGGGAATGCGGATATAGTGAATGCGGGGTCCGGGGAGACCGGATATAGTGAATGCGGGGTGCGGGGAGAGCGGATATAGTGAATGCAGGGTCCGTGGAGAGCGGATATAGTGAATGCGGGTTCCGGGGAGAGCGGATATAGTGAATGCGGGGTCCGGGGAGAGCGGATATAGTGAATGCGGAGTCCGGGGAGAGCGGATATAGTGAATGCGGAGTCCGGGGAGAGCGGATATAGTGAATGCGGGGTCCGGGGAGAGCGGATATAGTGAATGCGGAGTGCGGGGAGAGCGGATATAGTGAATGCGGAGTCCGGGGAGAGCGGATATAGTGAATGCGGGGTCCGGGGAGAGCGGATATAGTGAATGCGGAGTCCGGGGAGAGCGGATATAGTGAATGCTGGGTCCGGGGAGAGCGGATATAGTGAATGCGGGGTCCGGGGAGAGCGGATATAGTGAATGCGGGGTCCGGAGAGAGCGGATATAGTGAATGCAGGGTCCAGGGAGAGCGGATATAGTGAATGCAGGTTCCAGGGAGAGCGGATATAGTGAATGAGGGGTCCAGGGAGAACGGATATAGTGAATGCGGGGTCTGGGGAGAGGGGATTTAGTGAACGCGGGGTCCGGGGATTGCGGATATAGTGAATGCAGGGTCCGGGGAGACCAGATATACTGAATGCGTGGTCTGGGGAAAGCGGATATAGTGAATGCGGGGTCCGGGGAGAGCGGATATAGTGAATGCGTGGTCTGGGGAGAGCGGATATAGTGAATGCGGGGTCCGGGGAGAGCGGATATAGTGAATGCTGGGTCCGGGGAGAGCGGATATAGTGAATGCGGGGTCCGGGGAGAGCGGATATAGTGAATGCGGGGTCCGGAGAGAGCGGATATAGTGAATGCAGGGTCCAGGGAGAGCGGATATAGTGAATGCAGGTTCCAGGGAGAGCGGATATAGTGAATGAGGGGTCCAGGGAGAACGGATATAGTGAATGCGGGGTCAGGGGAGACCAGATATAGAGAATGCGGGGTCCGAGGAGAGGGGATTTAGTGAATGCGGGGTCCGGGGATTGCGGATATAGTGAATGCAGGGTCCGGGGAGACCAGATATACTGAATGCGGGGTCCGGGGAGAGCGGATATAGTGAATGCGGGGTCCGGGGAGAGCGGATATAGTGAATGCGGGGTCCGGGGAGAGCGGATATAGTGAATGCGGGGTCCGGGGAGAGCGGATATAGTGAATGCGGGGTCCGGGGAGAGTGGATATAGTGAATGCGTGGTCTGGGGAGAGCGGATATAGTGAATGCGGGGTCCGGGGAGACCGGATATAGTGAATGCGGGGTGCGGGGAGAGCGGATATAGTGAATGCAGGGTCCGTGGAGAGCGGATATAGTGAATGCGGGGTCCGGGGAGAGCGGATATAGTGAATGCGGAGTCCGGGGAGAGCGGATATAGTGAATGCGGAGTCCGGGGAGAGCGGATATAGTGAATGCGGGGTCCGGGGAGAGCGGATATAGTGAATGCGGGGTCCGGGGAGAGCGGATATAGTGAATGCGGGGTCCAGGGAGAGCGGATATAGTGAATGCGGAGTGCGGGGAGAGCGGATATAGTGAATGCGGAGTCCGGGGAGAGCGGATATAGTGAATGCGGGGTCCAGGGAGAGCGGATATAGTGAATGCGGAGTCCGGGGAGAGCGGATATAGTGAATGCTGGGTCCGGGGAGAGCGGATATAGTGAATGCGGGGTCCGGGGAGAGCGGATATAGTGAATGCGGGGTCCGGAGAGAGCGGATATAGTGAATGCAGGGTCCAGGGAGAGCGGATATAGTGAATGCAGGTTCCAGGGAGAGCGGATATAGTGAATGAGGGGTCCAGGGAGAACGGATATAGTGAATGCGGGGTCTGGGGAGAGGGGATTTAGTGAACGCGGGGTCCGGGGATTGCGGATATAGTGAATGCAGGGTCCGGGGAGACCAGATATACTGAATGCGGGGTCCGGGGAGAGCGGATATAGTGAATGCGGGGTCCGGGAAGAGCGGATATAGTGAATGCGTGGTCTGGGGAGAGTGGATATAGTGAATGCGGAGTCCGGGGAAAGTGGATATAGTGAATGCGGGGTCCGGGGAGAGCGGATATAGTGAATGCGGGGTCCGGGGAGAGCGTATATAGTGAATGCGGGGTCCAGGGAGAGCGGATATAGTGAATGCGGGGTCCGGGGAGAGCGGATATAGTGAATGCGGGGTCCGGGGAGAGTGGATATAGTGAATGCGTGGTCCGGGGAGAGCGGATATAGTGAATGCGGGGTCCGGGGAAAGCGGATATAGTGAATGCGGGGTCCGGGGAGAGCGGATATAGTGAATGCGTGGTCTGGGGAGAGCGGATATAGTGAATGCGGGGTCCGGGGAGAGCGGATATAGTGAATGCTGGGTCCGGGGAGAGCGGATATAGTGAATGCGGGGTCCGGGGAGAGCGGATATAGTGAATGCGGGGTCCGGAGAGAGCGGATATAGTGAATGCAGGGTCCAGGGAGAGCGGATATAGTGAATGAGGGGTCCAGGGAGAACGGATATAGTGAATGCGGGGTCAGGGGAGACCAGATATAGAGAATGCGGGGTCCGAGGAGAGGGGATTTAGTGAATGCGGGGTCCGGGGATTGCGGATATAGTGAATGCAGGGTCCGGGGAGACCAGATATACTGAATGCGGGGTCCGGGGAGAGCGGATATAGTGAATGCGGGGTCCGGGAAGAGCGGATATAGTGAATGCGTGGTCTGGGGAAAGCGGATATAGTGAATGCGGGGTCCGGGGAGAGCGGATATAGTGAATGCGGGGTCCGGGGAGAGCGGATATAGTGAATGCGGGGTCCGGGGAGAGCGGATATAGTGAATGCGGGGTCCGGGGAGAGCGGATATAGTGAATGCGGGGTCCGGGGAGAGTGGATATAGTGAATGCGTGGTCTGGGGAGAGCGGATATAGTGAATGCGGGGTCCGGGGAGAGCGGATATAGTGAATGCGGGGTCCGGGGAGAGCGGATATAGTGAATGCGGGGTCCGGGGAGAGCGGATATAGTGAATGCGGAGTCCGGGGAGAGCGGATATAGTGAATGCGGGGTCTGGGGAGAGCGGATATAGTGAATGCGGGGTCCGGGGAGAGCGGATATAGTGAATGCGGGGTCAGGGGAGAGCGGATATAGTGAATGCGGGGTCCGGGGAGAGCGGATATAGTGAATGCGGGGTCAGGGGAGACCAGATATAGAGAATGCGGGGTCCGAGGAGAGGGGATTTAGTGAATGAGGGGTCTGGGGATTGCGGATATAGTGAATGCGGGGTCCGGGGAGACCAGATATACTGAATGCGGGGTCCGGGGAGAACGGATATAGTGAATGCGGGGTCCGGGAAGAGCGGATATAGTGAATGCGGGGTCCGGGGAAAGTGGATATAGTGAATGCGGGGTCCGGGGAGAGCGGATATAGTGAATGCGGGGTCCGGGGAGAGCGGATATAGTGAATGCGGGGTCCGGGGAGAGCGGATATAGTGAATGCGGGGTCCGGGGAGAGGGGATATAGTGAATGCGTGGTCCGGGGAGAGCGGATATAGTGAATGCGGGGTCCGGGGAGAGCGGATATAGTGAATGCGGGGTCCGGGGAGAGCGGATATAGTGAATGCGGAGTCCGGGGAGAGCGGATATAGTGAATGCGGAGTCCGGGGAGAGCGGATATAGTGAATGCGGGGTCCGGGGAGAGCGGATATAGTGAATGCGGGGTCCGGGGAGAGCGGATATAGTGAATGCGGGGTCCAGGGAGAGCGGATATAGTGAATGCGGAGTCCGGGGAGAGCGGATATAGTGAATGCGGGGTCCGGGGAGAGCGGATATAGTGAATGCGGGGTCCAGGGAGAGCGGATATAGTGAATGCGGGGTCCGGGGAGAGCGGATATAGTGAATGCGGGGTCCGGGGAGAGGGGATATAGTGAATGCGTGGTCCGGGGAGAGCGGATATAGTGAATGCGGGGTCCGGGGAGAGCGGATATAGTGAATGCGGGGTCCGGGGAGAGCGGATATAGTGAATGCAGAGTCCGGGGAGAGTGGATATAGTGAATGCGGAGTCCGGGGAGAGCGGATATAGTGAATGCGGGGTCCGGGGAGAGCAGATATAGTGAATGCGGGGTCCGGGGAGAGCGGATATAGTGAATGCGGGGTCCAGGGAGAGCGGATATAGTGAATGCGGAGTCCGGGGAGAGCGGATATAGTGAATGCGGGGTCCGGGGAGAGCGGATATAGTGAATGCGGGGTCCGGGGAGAACGGATATAGTGAATGCGGGGTCCAAGGAGAGCGGATATAGTGAATGCGGAGTCCGGGGAGAGCGTATATAGTGAATGCGGAGTCCGGAGAGAGCGGATATAGTGAATGAGGGGTCCGGGGAGAGCGGATATAGTGAATGCGGGGTCCGGGGAGAGGGGATATAGTGAATGCGGGGTCCGGGGAGAGCGGATATAGTGAATGCGGGGTCAAGGGAGAGCGGATATAGTGAATGCGGGGTCTGAGTTGAGGGGATTTAGTGAATGCGGGGTCCGGGGATTGCGGATATAGTGAATGTGGGGTCCGGGGAGACCAGATATACTGAATGCGGCGTCCGGGGAGAGCGGATATAGTGAATGCGGGGTCCAGGGAGAGCGGATATAGTGAATGCGGGGTCCGGGGAGAGCGGATATAGTGAATGCGGGGTCCGGGGAGAGCGGATATAGTGAATGCGGGGTCCAGGGAGAGCGGATATAGTGAATGCGGGGTCCGGGGAGAGCGGATATAGTGAATGCGGGGTCCGGGGAGAGGGGATATAGTGAATGCGGGGTCCGGGGAGACCGGATATAGTGAATGCGGGGTCCGGGGAGAGCGGATATAGTGAATGCGGGGTCCAGGGAGAGCGGATATAGTGAATGCGGGGTCCGGGGATAGGGGATATAGTGAATGCGGGGTCCGGGGAGAGCGGATATAGTGAATGTGGGGTCCGGGGAGAGCGGATATAGTGAATGTGGGGTCCAGGGAGAACGGATATAGTGAATGCGGGGTCCGGGAAGAGCGGATATAGTGAATGCGGGGTCCGGGGAGAGCGGATATAGTGAATGCGGGGTTCGGGGAGAGCGGATATAGTGAATGCGGGGTCCGGGGAGAGCGGATATAGTGAATGCGGGGTCCGGGGAGAGCGGATATAGTGAATGCGGGGTTCGGGGAGAGCGGATATAGTGAATGCGGGGTCCGGGGAGAGCGGATATAGTGAATGCGGAGTCCGGGGAGAGCGGATATAGTGATTGCGGGGTCTGGGGAGAGCGGATATAATGAATGCGGGGTCCGGGGAGAGCGGATATAGTGAATGCGGGGTCCAGGGAGAGCGGATATAGTGAATGCGGAGTCCGGGGAGAGCGGATATAGTGAATGCGGGGTCCGGAGAGAGCGGATATAGTGAATGCAAGGTCCAGGGAGAGCGGATATAGTGAATGCAGGGTCCAGGGAGAGCGGATATAGTGAATGCGGGACCAGGGAGAGCGGATATAGTGAATGCAGGGTCCAGGGAGAGCGGATATAGTGAATGCAGGGTCCAGGGAGAGCGGATATAGTGAATGCGGGGTCCAGGGAGAGCGGATATAGTGAATGCGGGGTCCGGGGAGACCGGATATAGTGAATGAGGGGTCCAGGGAGAACGGATATAGTGAATGCAGGGTCTGTGGAGAGCGGATATAGTGAATGCGGGGTCCGGGGAGAGTGGATATAGTGAATGCGGAGTCCCTGGAGAGCGGATATAGTGAATGCGGAGTCCGGGGAGAGCGGATATAGTGAATGCGGGGTCCGGGGAGAGCGGATATAGTGAATGCGGGGTCCGGGGAGAGCGGATATAGTGAATGCGGGGTCTGGGGAGAGGGGATATAGTGAATGCGGGGTCCGGGGAGAGCGGATATAGTGAATGTGGGGTCCGGGGAGAGCGGATATAGTGAATGTGGGGTCCAGGGAGAACGGATATAGAGAATGCGGGGTCCGAGTTGAGGGGATTTAGTGAATGTGGGGTCCGGGGATTGCGGATATAGTGAATGCAGGGTCCGGGGAGACCAGATATACTGAATGCGGGGTCCGGGGAGAGCGGATATAGTGAATGTGGGGTCCGGGAAGAGCGGATATAGTGAATGCGGGGTCCGGGGAGAGCGGATATAGTGAATGCGGAGTTCGGGGAGAGCGGATATAGTGAATGCGGGGTCCGGGGAGAGCGGATATAGTGAATGCGGGGTCCGGGGAGAGCGGATATAGTGAATGCGGAGTTCGGGGAGAGCGGATATAGTGAATGCGGGGTCCGGGGAGAGCGGATATAGTGAATGCGGGGTCCGGGGAGAGCGGATATAGTGACTGCGGGGTCCGGGGAGAGCGTATATAGTGAATGCGGGGTCCGGGGAGAGCGGATATAGTGAATGCGTAGTCCGGGGAGAGCGGATATAGTGAATGCAGAGTCCGGGGAGAGCGGATATAGTGAATGCGGGGTCTGGGGAGAGCGGATATAGTGAATGCGGGGTCCGGGGAGAGCGGATATAGTGAATGCGGGGTCCAGGGAGAGCGGATATAGTGAATGCGGGGTCCGGGGAGAGCGGATATAGTGAATGCGGGGTCCGGAGAGAGCGGATATAGTGAATGCGGGGTCTGAGTTGAGGGGATTTAGTGAATGTGGGGTCCGGGGATTGCGGATATAGTGAATGTGGGGTCCGGGGAGACCAGATATACTGAATGCGGGGTCCGGGGAGAGCGGATATAGTGAATGCGGGGTCCAGGGAGAGCGGATATAGTGAATGCGGGGTCCGGGGAGAGCGGATATAGTGAATGCGGGGTCCGGGGAGAGCGGATATAGTGAATGCGGGGTCCGGGGAGAGCGGATATAGTGAATGCGGGGTCCGGGGAGAGCGGATATAGTGAATGCGGGGTCCGGGGAGAGCGGATATAGTGAATGCGGGGTCCGAGGAGAGCGGATATAGTGAATGCGGGGTCTGGGGAGACCGGATATAGTGAATGCGGGGTCCGGGGAGAGCGGATATAGTGAATGCGGGGTCCGGGGAGAGCGGATATAGTGAATGCGGGGTCCGGGGAGAGCGGATATAGTGAATGCGGGGTCCGGGGAGAGCGGATATAGTGAATGCGGGGTCCGGAGAGAGCGGATATAGTGAATGCGGGGTCCGGGGAGAGCGGATATAGTGAATGCGGGGTCCGGGGAGAGCGGATATAGTGAATGCGGGGTCTGAGTTGAGTGGATTTAGTGAATGTGGGGTCCGGGGATTGCGGATATAGTGAATGTGGGGTCCGGGGAGACCAGATATACTGAATGCGGGGTCCGGGGAGAGCGGATATAGTGAATGCGGGGTCCAGGGAGAGCGGATATAGTGAATGCGGGGTCCGGGGAGAGCGGATATAGTGAATGCGGGGTCCGGGGAGAGCGGTAATAGTGAATGCGGGGTCCGGGGAGAGCGGATATAGTGAATGCGGGGTCCGGGGAGAGCGGATATAGTGAATGCGGGGGCGGGGAGAGGGGATATAGTGAATGCGGGGTCCGGGGAGACCGGATATAGTGAATGCGGGGTCCGGGGAGAGCGGATATAGTGAATGCGGGGTCCGGGGAGAGCGGATATAGTGAATGCGGGGTCCGGGGAGAGGGGATATAGTGAATGCGGGGTCCGGGGAGAGCGGATATAGTGAATGTGGGGTCCGGGGAGAGCGGATATAGTGAATGTGGGGTCCAGGGAGAACGGATATAGTGAATGCGGGGTCAGGGAAGACCAGATATAGAGAATGCGGGGTCCGAGTTGAGGGGATTTAGTGAATGTGGGGTCCGGGGATTGCGGATATAGTGAATGCAGGGACCGGGGAGACCAGATATACTGAATGCGGGGTCCGGGGAGAGCGGATATAGTGAATGTGGGGTCCGGGAAGAGCGGATATAGTGAATGCGGGGTCCGGGGAGAGCGGATATAGTGAATGCGGGGTCCGGGGAGAGCGGATATAGTGAATGCGTGGTCCGGGGAGAGCGGATATAGTGAATGCAGAGTCCGGGGAGAGCGGATATAGTGAATGCGGGGTCTGGGGAGAGCGGATATAGTGAATGCGGGGTCCGGGGAGAGCGGATATAGTGAATGCGGGGTCCAGGGAGAGCGGATATAGTGAATGCGGAGTCCGGGGAGAGCGGATATAGTGAATGCGGGGTCCGGAGAGAGCGGATATAGTGAATGCGGGGTCTGAGTTGAGGGGATTTAGTGAATGTGGGGTCCGGGGATTGCGGATATAGTGAATGTGGGGTCCGGGGAGACCAGATATACTGAATGCGGGGTCCGGGGAGAGCGGATATAGTGAATGCGGGGTCCGGGGAGAGCGGATATAGTGAATGCGGGGTCCGGGGAGAGCGGATATAGTGAATGTGGGGTCCGGGGAGAGCGGATATAGTGAATGTGGGGTCCAGGGAGAACGGATATAGTGAATGCGGGGTCAGGGAAGACCAGATATAGAGAATGCGGGGTCCGAGTTGAGGGGATTTAGTGAATGTGGGGTCCGGGGATTGCGGATATAGTGAATGCGGGGTCCGGGGAGACCAGATATACTGAATGCGTGGTCCGGGGAGAGCGGATTTAGTGAATGCGGAGTCCGGGGAGAGCGGATATAGTGAATGCGGGGTCCGGGGAGAGCGGATATAGTGAATGCGGGGTCCGGGGAGAGCGGATATAGTGAATGCGGGGTCCAGGGAGAGCGGATATAGTGAATGCGGAGTCCGGGGAGAGCGGATATAGTGAATGCAGGGTCCGGAGAGAGCGGATATAGTGAATGCAGGGTCCAGGGAGAGCGGATATAGTGAATGCGGGGTCCAGGGAGAGCGGATATAGTGAATGCAGGGTCCAGGGAGAGCGGATATAGTGAATGCGGGGTCCAGGGAGAGCGGATATAGTGAATGGGTGGTCCGGGGAGACCGGATATAGTGAATGAGGGGTCCAGGGAGAACGGATATAGTGAATGCGGGGTCAGGGGAGACCAGATATAGAGAATGCGGGGTCCGAGGAGAGGGGATTTAGTGAATGCGGGGTCCGGGGATTGCGGATATAGTGAATGTGGGGTCCGGGGAGACCAGATATACTGAATGCGGGGTCCGGGGAGAGCGGATATAGTAAATGCGGGGTCCGGGGAGAGCGGATATAGTGAATGCGGGGTCCAGGGAGAGCGGATATAGTGAATGCGGAGTCCGGGGAGAGCGGATATAGTGAATGCGGAGTCCGGGGAGAGCGGATATAGTGAATGCGGGGTCCAGGGAGAGCGGATATAGTGAATGCGGAGTCCGGGGAGAGCGGATATAGTGAATGCTGGGTCCGGGGAGAGCGGATATAGTGAATGCTGGGTCCGGGGAGAGCGGATATAGTGAATGCGGGGTCCGGGGAGAGCGGATATAGTGAATGCGGGGTCCGGGGAGAGCGGATATAGTGAATGCGGAGTCCGGGGAGAGCGGATATAGTGAATGCTGGGTCCGGAGAGAGCGGATATAGTGAATGCAGGGTCCAGGGAGAGCGGATATAGTGAATGCAGGTTCCAGGGAGAGCGGATATAGTGAATGAGGGGTCCAGGGAGAACGGATATAGTGAATGCGGGGTCAAGGGAGACCAGATATAGAGAATGCAGGGTCCGGGGAGAGGGGATTTAGTGAACGCAGGGTCCGGGGATTGCGGATATAGTGAATGCAGGGTCCGGGGAGACCAGATATACTGAATGCGGGGTCCGGGGAGAGCGGATATAGTGAATGCGGGGTCCGGGAAGAGCGGATATAGTGAATGCGTGGTCTGGGGAGAGTGGATATAGTGAATGCGGAGTCCGGGGAAAGTGGATATAGTGAATGCGGGGTCCGGGGAGAGCGGATATAGTGAATGCGGGGTCCGGGGAGAGCGTATATAGTGAATGCGGGGTCCAGGGAGAGCGGATATAGTGAAAGCGGGGTTCGGGGAGAGCGGATATAGTGAATGCGGGGTCCGGGGAGAGTGGATATAGTGAATGCGTGGTCTGGGGAAAGCGGATATAGTGAATGCGGGGTCCGGGGAGAGCGGATATAGTGAATGCGTGGTCTGGGGAGAGCGGATATAGTGAATGCGGGGTCCGGGGAGAGCGGATATAGTGAATGCTGGGTCCGGGGAGAGCGGATATAGTGAATGCGGGGTCCGGGGAGAGCGGATATAGTGAATGCGGGGTCCGGAGAGAGCGGATATAGTGAATGCAGGGTCCAGGGAGAGCGGATATATTGAATGCAGGTTCCAGGGAGAGCGGATATAGTGAATGAGGGGTCCAGGGAGAACGGATATAGTGAATGCGGGGTCAGGGGAGACCAGATATAGAGAATGCGGGGTCCGAGGAGAGGGGATTTAGTGAATGCGGGGTCCGGGGATTGCGGATATAGTGAATGCAGGGTCCGGGGAGACCAGATATACTGAATGCGGGGTCCGGGGAGAGCGGATATAGTGAATGCGGGGTCCGGGAAGAGCGGATATAGTGAATGCGTGGTCTGGGGAGAGTGGATATAGTGAATGCGGGGTCCGGGGAGAGCGGATATAGTGAATGCGGGGTCCGGGGAAAGTGGATATAGTGAATGCGGGGTCCGGGGAAAGTGGATATAGTGAATGCGGGGTCCGGGGAGAGCGGATATAGTGAATGCGGGGTCCGGGGAGAGTGGATATAGTGAATGCGTCGTCTGGGGAGAGCGAATATAGTGAATGCGGGGTCCGGGGAGAGCGGATATAGTGCATGCTTGGTCTGGGGAGAGCGGATTTAGTGAATGTGGGGTCCGGGGATTGCGGATATAGTGAATGCAGGGTCCGGGGAGACCAGATATACTGAATGCGGGGTCCGGGGAGAGCGGATATAGTGAATGTGGGGTCCGGGAAGAGCGGATATAGTGAATGCGGGGTCCGGGGAGAGCGGATATAGTGAATGCGGGGTCCGGGGAGAGCGGATATAGTGAATGCGGGGTTCGGGGAGAGCGGATATAGTGAATGCGGGGTCCGGGGAGAGCGGATATAGTGAATGCGTGGTCCGGGGAGAGCGGATATAGTGAATGCAGAGTCCGGGGAGAGCGGATATAGTGAATGCGGGGTCTGGGGAGAGCGGATATAGTGAATGCGGGGTCCGGGGAGAGCGGATATAGTGAATGCGGGGTCCAGGGAGAGCGGATATAGTGAATGCGGAGTCCGGGGAGAGCGGATATAGTGAATGCGGGGTCCGGAGAGAGCGGATATAGTGAATGCGGGGTCTGAGTTGAGGGGATTTAGTGAATGTGGGGTCCGGGGATTGCGGATATAGTGAATGTGGGGTCCGGGGAGACCAGATATACTGAATGCGGGGTCCGGGGAGAGCGGATATAGTGAATGCGGGGTCCGGGGAGAGCGGATATAGTGAATGCGGGGTCCGGGGAGAGCAGATATAGTGAATGCGGGGTCCGGGGAGAGCGGATATAGTGAATGTGGGGTCCGGGGAGAGCGGATATAGTGAATGTGGGGTCCAGGGAGAACGGATATAGTGAATGCGGGGTCAGGGAAGACCAGATATAGAGAATGCGGGGTCCGAGTTGAGGGGATTTAGTGAATGTGGGGTCCGGGGATTGCGGATATAGTGAATGCGGGGTCCGGGGAGACCAGATATACTGAATGCGTGGTCCGGGGAGAGCGGATTTAGTGAATGCGGAGTCCGGGGAGAGCGGATATAGTGAATGCGGGGTCCGGGGAGAGCGGATATAGTGAATGCGGGGTCCGGGGAGAGCGGATATAGTGAATGCGGGGTCCAGGGAGAGCGGATATAGTGAATGCGGAGTCCGGGGAGAGCGGATATAGTGAATGCAGGGTCCGGAGAGAGCGGATATAGTGAATGCAGGGTCCAGGGAGAGCGGATATAGTGAATGCGGGGTCCAGGGAGAGCGGATATAGTGAATGCAGGGTCCAGGGAGAGCGGATATAGTGAATGCAGGGTCCAGGGAGAGCGGATATAGTGAATGCGGGGTCCAGGGAGAGCGGATATAGTGAATGGGTGGTCCGGGGAGACCGGATATAGTGAATGAGGGGTCCAGGGAGAACGGATATAGTGAATGCGGGGTCAGGGGAGACCAGATATAGAGAATGCGGGGTCCGAGGAGAGGGGATTTAGTGAATGCGGTGTCCGGGGATTGCGGATATAGTGAATGTGGGGTCCGGGGAGACCAGATATACTGAATGCGGGGTCCGGGGAGAGCGGATATAGTAAATGCGGGGTCCGGGGAGAGCGGATATAGTGAATGCGGGGTCCGGGGAGAGCGGATATAGTGAATGCGGGGTCCGGGGAGAGCGGATATAGTAAATGCGGGGTCCGGGGAGAGCGGATATAGTGAATGCGGGGTCCGGGGAGAGCGGATATAGTGAATGCGGGGTCCGGGGAGAGTGGATATAGTGAATGCGTGGTCTGGGGAGAGCGGATATAGTGAATGCGGGGTCCGGGGAGACCGGATATAGTGAATGCGGGGTGCGGGGAGAGCGGATATAGTGAATGCAGGGTCCGTGGAGAGCGGATATAGTGAATGCGGGGTCCGGGGAGAGCGGATATAGTGAATGCCGGGTCCGGGGAGAGCGGATATAGTGAATGCGGAGTCCGGGGAGAGCGGATATAGTGAATGCGGGGTCCGGGGAGAGCGGATATAGTGAATGCGGGGTCCGGGGAGAGCGGATATAGTGAATGCGGGGTCCAGGGAGAGCGGATATAGTGAATGCGGAGTCCGGGGAGAGCGGATATAGTGAATGCGGAGTCCGGGGAGAGCGGATATAGTGAATGCGGGGTCCAGGGAGAGCGGATATAGTGAATGCGGAGTCCGGGGAGAGCGGATATAGTGAATGCTGGGTCCGGGGAGAGCGGATATAGTGAATGCTGGGTCCGGGGAGAGCGGATATAGTGAATGCGGGGTCCGGGGAGAGCGGATATAGTGAATGCGGGGTCCGGGGAGAGCGGATATAGTGAATGCGGAGTCCGGGGAGAGCGGATATAGTGAATGCTGGGTCCGGAGAGAGCGGATATAGTGAATGCAGGGTCCAGGGAGAGCGGATATAGTGAATGCAGGTTCCAGGGAGAGCGGATATAGTGAATGAGGGGTCCAGGGAGAACGGATATAGTGAATGCGGGGTCAAGGGAGACCAGATATAGAGAATGCAGGGTCCGGGGAGAGGGGATTTAGTGAACGCAGGGTCCGGGGATTGCGGATATAGTGAATGCAGGGTCCGGGGAGACCAGATATACTGAATGCGGGGTCCGGGGAGAGCGGATATAGTGAATGCGGGGTCCGGGAAGAGCGGATATAGTGAATGCGTGGTCTGGGGAGAGTTTATATAGTGAATGCGGAGTCCGGGGAAAGTGGATATAGTGAATGCGGGGTCCGGGGAGAGCGGATATAGTGAATGCGGGGTCCGGGGAGAGCGTATATAGTGAATGCGGGGTCCAGGGAGAGCGGATATAGTGAAAGCGGGGTCCGGGGAGAGCGGATATAGTGAATGCGGGGTCCGGGGAGAGTGGATATAGTGAATGCGTGGTCTGGGGAAAGCGGATATAGTGAATGCGGGGTCCGGGGAGAGCGGATATAGTGAATGCGTGGTCTGGGGAGAGCGGATATAGTGAATGCGGGGTCCGGGGAGAGCGGATATAGTGAATGCTGGGTCCGGGGAGAGCGGATATAGTGAATGCGGGGTCCGGGGAGAGCGGATATAGTGAATGCGGGGTCCGGAGAGAGCGGATATAGTGAATGCAGGGTCCAGGGAGAGCGGATATATTGAATGCAGGTTCCAGGGAGAGCGGATATAGTGAATGAGGGGTCCAGGGAGAACGGATATAGTGAATGCGGGGTCAGGGGAGACCAGATATAGAGAATGCGGGGTCCGAGGAGAGGGGATTTAGTGAATGCGGGGTCCGGGGATTGCGGATATAGTGAATGCAGGGTCCGGGGAGACCAGATATACTGAATGCGGGGTCCGGGGAGAGCGGATATAGTGAATGCGGGGTCCGGGAAGAGCGGATATAGTGAATGCGTGGTCTGGGGAGAGTGGATATAGTGAATGCGGGGTCCGGGGAAAGTGGATATAGTGAATGCGGGGTCCGGGGAGAGCGGATATAGTGAATGCGGGGTCCGGGGAGAGTGGATATAGTGAATGCGTCGTCTGGGGAGAGCGAATATAGTGAATGCGGGGTCCGGGGAGAGCGGATATAGTGCATGCTTGGTCTGGGGAGAGCGGATATAGTGAGTGCGGGGTCCGGGGAGAGCGGATATAGTGAATGCGGAGTCCGGGGAGAGCGGATATAGTGATTGCGGGGTCTGGGGAGAGCGGATATAGTGAATGCGGGGTCCGGGGAGAGCGGATATAGTGAATGCGGGGTCCAGGGAGAGCGGATATAGTGAATGCGGAGTCCGGGGAGAGCGGATATAGTGAATGCGGGGTCCGGAGAGAGCGGATATAGTGAATGCAGGGTCCAGGGAGAGCGGATATAGTGAATGCAGGGTCCAGGGAGAGCGGATATAGTGAATGCGGGACCAGGGAGAGCGGATATAGTGAATGCAGGGTCCAGGGAGAGCGGATATAGTGAATGCAGGGTCCAGGGAGAGCGGATATAGTGAATGCGGGGTCCAGGGAGAGCGGATATAGTGAATGCGGGGTCCGGGGAGACCGGATATAGTGAATGAGGGGTCCAGGGAGAACGGATATAGTGAATGCAGGGTCTGTGGAGAGCGGATATAGTGAATGCGGGGTCCGGGGAGAGCGGATATAGTGAATGCGGGGTCCGGGGAGAGTGGATATAGTGAATGCGGAGTCCCTGGAGAGCGGATATAGTGAATGCGGAGTCCGGGGAGAGCGGATATAGTGAATGCGGGGTCCGGGGAGAGCGGATATAGTGAATGCGGGGTCCGGGGAGAGCGGATATAGTGAATGCGGGGTCCGGGGAGAGGGGATATAGTGAATGCGGGGTCCGGGGAGAGCGGATATAGTGAATGTGGGGTCCGGGGAGAGCGGATATAGTGAATGTGGGGTCCAGGGAGAACGGATATAGTGAATGCGGGGTCAGGGAAGACCAGATATAGAGAATGCGGGGTCCGAGTTGAGGGGATTTAGTGAATGTGGGGTCCGGGGATTGCGGATATAGTGAATGCAGGGTCCGGGGAGACCAGATATACTGAATGCGGGGTCCGGGGAGAGCGGATATAGTGAATGTGGGGTCCGGGAAGAGCGGATATAGTGAATGCGGGGTCCGGGGAGAGCGGATATAGTGAATGCGGAGTTCGGGGAGAGCGGATATAGTGAATGCGGGGTCCGGGGAGAGCGGATATTGTGAATGCGGGGTCCGGGGAGAGCGGATATAGTGAATGCGTGGTCCGGGGAGAGCGGATATAGTGAATGCAGAGTCCGGGGAGAGCGGATATAGTGAATGCGGGGTCTGGGGAGAGCGGATATAGTGAATGCGGGGTCCGGGGAGAGCGGATATAGTGAATGCGGGGTCCAGGGAGAGCGGATATAGTGAATGCGGGGTCCGGGGAGAGCGGATATAGTGAATGCGGGGTCCGGAGAGAGCGGATATAGTGAATGCGGGGTCTGAGTTGAGGGGATTTAGTGAATGTGGGGTCCGGGGATTGCGGATATAGTGAATGCGGGGTCCGGGAAGAGCGGATATAGTGAATGCGTGGTCTGGGGAGAGTGGATATAGTGAATGCGGAGTCCGGGGAAAGTGGATATAGTGAATGCGGGGTCCGGGGAGAGCGGATATAGTGAATGCGGGGTCCGGGGAGAGCGTATATAGTGAATGCGGGGTCCGGGGAGAGCGGATATAGTGAATGCGGGGTCCGGGGAGAGTGGATATAGTGAATGCGTGGTCTGGGGAAAGCGGATATAGTGAATGCGGGGTCCGGGGAGAGCGGATATAGTGAATGCGTGGTCTGGGGAGAGCGGATATAGTGAATGCGGGGTCCGGGGAGAGCGGATATAGTGAATGCTGGGTCCGGGGAGAGCGGATATAGTGAATGCGGGGTCCGGGGAGAGCGGATATAGTGAATGCGGGGTCCGGAGAGAGCGGATATAGTGAATGCAGGGTCCAGGGAGAGCGGATATAGTGAATGCAGGTTCCAGGGAGAGCGGATATAGTGAATGAGGGGTCCAGGGAGAACGGATATAGTGAATGCGGGGTCAGGGGAGACCAGATATAGAGAATGCGGGGTCCGAGGAGAGGGGATTTAGTGAATGCGGGGTCCGGGGATTGCGGATATAGTGAATGCAGGGTCCGGGGAGACCAGATATACTGAATGCGGGGTCCGGGGAGAGCGGATATAGTGAATGCGGGGTCCGGGGAGAGCGGATATAGTGAATGCGGGGTCCGGGGAGAGTGGATATAGTGAATGCGTGGTCTGGGGAATGCGGATATAGTGAATGCGGGGTCCGGGGAGACCGGATATAGTGAATGCGGGGTGCGGGGAGAGCGGATATAGTGAATGCAGGGTCCGTGGAGAGCGGATATAGTGAATGCGGGTTCCGGGGAGAGCGGATATAGTGAATGCGGGGTCCGGGGAGAGCGGATATAGTGAATGCGGAGTCCGGGGAGAGCGGATATAGTGAATGCGGAGTCCGGGGAGAGCGGATATAGTGAATGCGGGGTCCGGGGAGAGCGGATATAGTGAATGCGGAGTGCGGGGAGAGCGGATATAGTGAATGCGGAGTCCGGGGAGAGCGGATATAGTGAATGCGGGGTCCGGGGAGAGCGGATATAGTGAATGCGGAGTCCGGGGAGAGCGGATATAGTGAATGCTGGGTCCGGGGAGAGCGGATATAGTGAATGCGGGGTCCGGGGAGAGCGGATATAGTGAATGCGGGGTCCGGAGAGAGCGGATATAGTGAATGCAGGGTCCAGGGAGAGCGGATATAGTGAATGCAGGTTCCAGGGAGAGCGGATATAGTGAATGAGGGGTCCAGGGAGAACGGATATAGTGAATGCGGGGTCTGGGGAGAGGGGATTTAGTGAACGCGGGGTCCGGGGATTGCGGATATAGTGAATGCAGGGTCCGGGGAGACCAGATATACTGAATGCGTGGTCTGGGGAAAGCGGATATAGTGAATGCGGGGTCCGGGGAGAGCGGATATAGTGAATGCGTGGTCTGGGGAGAGCGGATATAGTGAATGCGGGGTCCGGGGAGAGCGGATATAGTGAATGCTGGGTCCGGGGAGAGCGGATATAGTGAATGCGGGGTCCGGGGAGAGCGGATATAGTGAATGCGGGGTCCGGAGAGAGCGGATATAGTGAATGCAGGGTCCAGGGAGAGCGGATATAGTGAATGCAGGTTCCAGGGAGAGCGGATATAGTGAATGAGGGGTCCAGGGAGAACGGATATAGTGAATGCGGGGTCAGGGGAGACCAGATATAGAGAATGCGGGGTCCGAGGAGAGGGGATTTAGTGAATGCGGGGTCCGGGGATTGCGGATATAGTGAATGCAGGGTCCGGGGAGACCAGATATACTGAATGCGGGGTCCGGGGAGAGCGGATATAGTGAATGCGGGGTCCGGGGAGAGCGGATATAGTGAATGCGGGGTCCGGGGAGAGCGGATATAGTGAATGCGGGGTCCGGGGAGAGTGGATATAGTGAATGCGTGGTCTGGGGAGAGCGGATATAGTGAATGCGGGGTCCGGGGAGAGCGGATATAGTGAATGCGGAGTCCGGGGAGAGCGGATATAGTGAATGCGGGGTCCAGGGAGAGCGGATATAGTGAATGCAGGGTCCGGGGAGACCAGATATACTGAATGCGGGGTCCGGGGAGAGCGGATATAGTGAATGCGGGGTCCGGGGAGAGCGGATATAGTGAATGCGGGGTCCGGGGAGAGCGGATATAGTGAATGCGGGGTCCGGGGAGAGTGGATATAGTGAATGCGTGGTCTGGGGAGAGCGGATATAGTGAATGCGGGGTCCGGGGAGAGCGGATATAGTGAATGCGGAGTCCGGGGAGAGCGGATATAGTGAATGCGGGGTCCGGGGAGAGCGGATATAGTGAATGCGGGGTCCGGGGAGAGCGGATATAGTGAATGCGGGGTCCAGGGAGAGCGGATATAGTGAATGCGGAGTGCGGGGAGAGCGGATATAGTGAATGCGGAGTCCGGGGAGAGCGGATATAGTGAATGCGGGGTCCAGGGAGAGCGGATATAGTGAATGCGGAGTCCGGGGAGAGCGGATATAGTGAATGCTGGGTCCGGGGAGAGCGGATATAGTGAATGCGGGGTCCGGGGAGAGCGGATATAGTGAATGCGGGGTCCGGAGAGAGCGGATATAGTGAATGCAGGGTCCAGGGAGAGCGGATATAGTGAATGCAGGTTCCAGGGAGAGCGGATATAGTGAATGAGGGGTCCAGGGAGAACGGATATAGTGAATGCGGGGTCTGGGGAGAGGGGATTTAGTGAACGCGGGGTCCGGGGATTGCGGATATAGTGAATGCAGGGTCCGGGGAGACCAGATATACTGAATGCGGGGTCCGGGGAGAGCGGATATAGTGAATGCGGGGTCCGGGAAGAGCGGATATAGTGAATGCGTGGTCTGGGGAGAGTGGATATAGTGAATGCGGAGTCCGGGGAAAGTGGATATAGTGAATGCGGGGTCCGGGGAGAGCGGATATAGTGAATGCGGGGTCCGGGGAGAGCGTATATAGTGAATGCGGGGTCCAGGGAGAGCGGATATAGTGAATGCGGGGTCCGGGGAGAGCGGATATAGTGAATGCGGGGTCCGGGGAGAGTGGATATAGTGAATGCGTGGTCCGGGGAGAGCGGATATAGTGAATGCGGGGTCCGGGGAAAGCGGATATAGTGAATGCGGGGTCCGGGGAGAGCGGATATAGTGAATGCGTGGTCTGGGGAGAGCGGATATAGTGAATGCGGGGTCCGGGGAGAGCGGATATAGTGAATGCTGGGTCCGGGGAGAGCGGATATAGTGAATGCGGGGTCCGGGGAGAGCGGATATAGTGAATGCGGGGTCCGGAGAGAGCGGATATAGTGAATGCAGGGTCCAGGGAGAGCGGATATAGTGAATGCAGGTTCCAGGGAGAGCGGATATAGTGAATGAGGGGTCCAGGGAGAACGGATATAGTGAATGCGGGGTCAGGGGAGACCAGATATAGAGAATGCGGGGTCCGAGGAGAGGGGATTTAGTGAATGCGGGGTCCGGGGATTGCGGATATAGTGAATGCAGGGTCCGGGGAGACCAGATATACTGAATGCGGGGTCCGGGGAGAGCGGATATAGTGAATGCGGGGTCCGGGGATTGCGGATATAGTGAATGCAGGGTCCGGGGAGACCAGATATACTGAATGCGGGGTCCGGGGAGAGCGGATATAGTGAATGCGGGGTCCGGGAAGAGCGGATATAGTGAATGCGTGGTCTGGGGAAAGCGGATATAGTGAATGCGGGGTCCGGGGAGAGCGGATATAGTGAATGCGGGGTCCGGGGAGAGCGGATATAGTGAATGCGGGGTCCGGGGAGAGCGGATATAGTGAATGCGGGGTCCGGGGAGAGCGGATATAGTGAATGCGGGGTCCGGGGAGAGTGGATATAGTGAATGCGTGGTCTGGGGAGAGCGGATATAGTGAATGCGGGGTCCGGGGAGAGCGGATATAGTGAATGCGGGGTCCGGGGAGAGCGGATATAGTGAATGCGGGGTCCGGGGAGAGCGGATATAGTGAATGCGGAGTCCGGGGAGAGCGGATATAGTGAATGCGGGGTCTGGGGAGAGCGGATATAGTGAATGCGGGGTCCGGGGAGAGCGGATATAGTGAATGCGGGGTCAGGGGAGAGCGGATATAGTGAATGCGGGGTCCGGGGAGAGCGGATATAGTGAATGCGGGGTCAGGGGAGACCAGATATAGAGAATGCGGGGTCCGAGGAGAGGGGATTTAGTGAATGAGGGGTCTGGGGATTGCGGATATAGTGAATGCGGGGTCCGGGGAGACCAGATATACTGAATGCGGGGTCCGGGGAGAACGGATATAGTGAATGCGGGGTCCGGGAAGAGCGGATATAGTGAATGCGGGGTCCGGGGAAAGTGGATATAGTGAATGCGGGGTCCGGGGAGAGCGGATATAGTGAATGCGGGGTCCGGGGAGAGCGGATATAGTGAATGCGGGGTCCGGGGAGAGCGGATATAGTGAATGCGGGGTCCGGGGAGAGGGGATATAGTGAATGCGTGGTCCGGGGAGAGCGGATATAGTGAATGCGGGGTCCGGGGAGAGCGGATATAGTGAATGCGGGGTCCGGGGAGAGCGGATATAGTGAATGCGGAGTCCGGGGAGAGCGGATATAGTGAATGCGGAGTCCGGGGAGAGCGGATATAGTGAATGCGGGGTCCGGGGAGAGCGGATATAGTGAATGCGGGGTCCGGGGAGAGCGGATATAGTGAATGCGGGGTCCAGGGAGAGCGGATATAGTGAATGCGGAGTCCGGGGAGAGCGGATATAGTGAATGCGGGGTCCGGGGAGAGCGGATATAGTGAATGCGGGGTCCGGGGAGAGCGGATATAGTGAATGCGGGGTCCGGGGAGAGGGGATATAGTGAATGCGTGGTCCGGGGAGAGCGGATATAGTGAATGCGGGGTCCGGGGAGAGCGGATATAGTGAATGCGGGGTCCGGGGAGAGCGGATATAGTGAATGCGGAGTCCGGGGAGAGTGGATATAGTGAATGCGGAGTCCGGGGAGAGCGGATATAGTGAATGCGGGGTCCGGGGAGAGCAGATATAGTGAATGCGGGGTCCGGGGAGAGCGGATATAGTGAATGCGGGGTCCAGGGAGAGCGGATATAGTGAATGCGGAGTCCGGGGAGAGCGGATATAGTGAATGCGGGGTCCGGGGAGAGCGGATATAGTGAATGCGGGGTCCGGGGAGAACGGATATAGTGAATGCGGGGTCCAAGGAGAGCGGATATAGTGAATGCGGAGTCCGGGGAGAGCGTATATAGTGAATGCGGAGTCCGGAGAGAGCGGATATAGTGAATGAGGGGTCCGGGGAGAGCGGATATAGTGAATGCGGGGTCCGGGGAGAGGGGATATAGTGAATGCGGGGTCCGGGGAGAGCGGATATAGTGAATGCGGGGTCAAGGGAGAGCGGATATAGTGAATGCGGGGTCTGAGTTGAGGGGATTTAGTGAATGCGGGGTCCGGGGATTGCGGATATAGTGAATGTGGGGTCCGGGGAGACCAGATATACTGAATGCGGCGTCCGGGGAGAGCGGATATAGTGAATGCGGGGTCCAGGGAGAGCGGATATAGTGAATGCGGGGTCCGGGGAGAGCGGATATAGTGAATGCGGGGTCCGGGGAGAGCGGATATAGTGAATGCGGGGTCCAGAGAGAGCGGATATAGTGAATGCGGGGTCCGGGGAGAGCGGATATAGTGAATGCGGGGTCCGGGGAGAGGGGATATAGTGAATGCGGGGTCCGGGGAGACCGGATATAGTGAATGCGGGGTCCGGGGAGAGCGGATATAGTGAATGCGGGGTCCAGGGAGAGCGGATATAGTGAATGCGGGGTCCGGGGATAGGGGATATAGTGAATGCGGGGTCCGGGGAGAGCGGATATAGTGAATGCGGGGTCCGGGGAGAGCGGATATAGTGAATGCGGGGTCCAGGGAGAACGGATATAGTGAATGCGGGGTCCGGGAAGAGCGGATATAGTGAATGCGGGGTCCGGGGAGAGCGGATATAGTGAATGCGGGGTTCGGGGAGAGCGGATATAGTGAATGCGGGGTCCGGGGAGAGCGGATATAGTGAATGCGGGGTCCGGGGAGAGCGGATATAGTGAATGCGGGGTTCGGGGAGAGCGGATATAGTGAATGCGGGGTCCGGGGAGAGCGGATATAGTGAATGCGGAGTCCGGGGAGAGCGGATATAGTGATTGCGGGGTCTGGGGAGAGCGGATATAATGAATGCGGGGTCCGGGGAGAGCGGATATAGTGAATGCGGGGTCCAGGGAGAGCGGATATAGTGAATGCGGAGTCCGGGGAGAGCGGATATAGTGAATGCGGGGTCCGGAGAGAGCGGATATAGTGAATGCAAGGTCCAGGGAGAGCGGATATAGTGAATGCAGGGTCCAGGGAGAGCGGATATAGTGAATGCGGGACCAGGGAGAGCGGATATAGTGAATGCAGGGTCCAGGGAGAGCGGATATAGTGAATGCAGGGTCCAGGGAGAGCGGATATAGTGAATGCAGGGTCTGTGGAGAGCGGATATAGTGAATGCGGGGTCCGGGGAGAGTGGATATAGTGAATGCGGAGTCCCTGGAGAGCGGATATAGTGAATGCGGAGTCCGGGGAGAGCGGATATAGTGAATGCGGGGTCCGGGGAGAGCGGATATAGTGAATGCGGGGTCCGGGGAGAGCGGATATAGTGAATGCGGGGTCTGGGGAGAGGGGATATAGTGAATGCGGGGTCCGGGGAGAGCGGATATAGTGAATGTGGGGTCCGGGGAGAGCGGATATAGTGAATGTGGGGTCCAGGGAGAACGGATATAGAGAATGCGGGGTCCGAGTTGAGGGGATTTAGTGAATGTGGGGTCCGGGGATTGCGGATATAGTGAATGCAGGGTCCGGGGAGACCAGATATACTGAATGCGGGGTCCGGGGAGAGCGGATATAGTGAATGTGGGGTCCGGGAAGAGCGGATATAGTGAATGCGGGGTCCGGGGAGAGCGGATATAGTGAATGCGGAGTTCGGGGAGAGCGGATATAGTGAATGCGGGGTCCGGGGAGAGCGGATATAGTGAATGCGGGGTCCGGGGAGAGCGGATATAGTGAATGCGGAGTTCGGGGAGAGCGGATATAGTGAATGCGGGGTCCGGGGAGAGCGGATATAGTGAATGCGGGGTCCGGGGAGAGCGGATATAGTGACTGCGGGGTCCGGGGAGAGCGTATATAGTGAATGCGGGGTCCGGGGAGAGCGGATATAGTGAATGCGTAGTCCGGGGAGAGCGGATATAGTGAATGCAGAGTCCGGGGAGAGCGGATATAGTGAATGCGGGGTCTGGGGAGAGCGGATATAGTGAATGCGGGGTCCGGGGAGAGCGGATATAGTGAATGCGGGGTCCAGGGAGAGCGGATATAGTGAATGCGGGGTCCGGGGAGAGCGGATATAGTGAATGCGGGGTCCGGAGAGAGCGGATATAGTGAATGCGGGGTCTGAGTTGAGGGGATTTAGTGAATGTGGGGTCCGGGGATTGCGGATATAGTGAATGTGGGGTCCGGGGAGACCAGATATACTGAATGCGGGGTCCGGGGAGAGCGGATATAGTGAATGCGGGGTCCAGGGAGAGCGGATATAGTGAATGCGGGGTCCGGGGAGAGCGGATATAGTGAATGCGGGGTCCGGGGAGAGCGGATATAGTGAATGCGGGGTCCGGGGAGAGCGGATATAGTGAATGCGGGGTCCGGGGAGAGCGGATATAGTGAATGCGGGGTCCGGGGAGAGCGGATATAGTGAATGCGGGGTCCGAGGAGAGCGGATATAGTGAATGCGGGGTCTGGGGAGACCGGATATAGTGAATGCGGGGTCCGGGGAGAGCGGATATAGTGAATGCGGGGTCCGGGGAGAGCGGATATAGTGAATGCGGGGTCCGGGGAGAGCGGATATAGTGAATGCGGGGTCCGGGGAGAGCGGATATAGTGAATGCGGGGTCCGGAGAGAGCGGATATAGTGAATGCGGGGTCCGGGGAGAGCGGATATAGTGAATGCGGGGTCCGGGGAGAGCGGATATAGTGAATGCGGGGTCTGAGTTGAGTGGATTTAGTGAATGTGGGGTCCGGGGATTGCGGATATAGTGAATGTGGGGTCCGGGGAGACCAGATATACTGAATGCGGGGTCCGGGGAGAGCGGATATAGTGAATGCGGGGTCCAGGGAGAGCGGATATAGTGAATGCGGGGTCCGGGGAGAGCGGATATAGTGAATGCGGGGTCCGGGGAGAGCGGTAATAGTGAATGCGGGGTCCGGGGAGAGCGGATATAGTGAATGCGGGGTCCGGGGAGAGCGGATATAGTGAATGCGGGGGCGGGGAGAGGGGATATAGTGAATGCGGGGTCCGGGGAGACCGGATATAGTGAATGCGGGGTCCGGGGAGAGCGGATATAGTGAATGCGGGGTCCGGGGAGAGCGGATATAGTGAATGCGGGGTCCGGGGAGAGGGGATATAGTGAATGCGGGGTCCGGGGAGAGCGGATATAGTGAATGTGGGGTCCGGGGAGAGCGGATATAGTGAATGTGGGGTCCAGGGAGAACGGATATAGTGAATGCGGGGTCAGGGAAGACCAGATATAGAGAATGCGGGGTCCGAGTTGAGGGGATTTAGTGAATGTGGGGTCCGGGGATTGCGGATATAGTGAATGCAGGGACCGGGGAGACCAGATATACTGAATGCGGGGTCCGGGGAGAGCGGATATAGTGAATGTGGGGTCCGGGAAGAGCGGATATAGTGAATGCGGGGTCCGGGGAGAGCGGATATAGTGAATGCGGGGTCCGGGGAGAGCGGATATAGTGAATGCGGGGTTCGGGGAGAGCGGATATAGTGAATGCGGGGTCCGGGGAGAGCGGATATAGTGAATGCGTGGTCCGGGGAGAGCGGATATAGTGAATGCAGAGTCCGGGGAGAGCGGATATAGTGAATGCGGGGTCTGGGGAGAGCGGATATAGTGAATGCGGGGTCCGGGGAGAGCGGATATAGTGAATGCGGGGTCCAGGGAGAGCGGATATAGTGAATGCGGAGTCCGGGGAGAGCGGATATAGTGAATGCGGGGTCCGGAGAGAGCGGATATAGTGAATGCGGGGTCTGAGTTGAGGGGATTTAGTGAATGTGGGGTCCGGGGATTGCGGATATAGTGAATGTGGGGTCCGGGGAGACCAGATATACTGAATGCGGGGTCCGGGGAGAGCGGATATAGTGAATGCGGGGTCCGGGGAGAGCGGATATAGTGAATGCGGGGTCCGGGGAGAGCGGATATAGTGAATGTGGGGTCCGGGGAGAGCGGATATAGTGAATGTGGGGTCCAGGGAGAACGGATATAGTGAATGCGGGGTCAGGGAAGACCAGATATAGAGAATGCGGGGTCCGAGTTGAGGGGATTTAGTGAATGTGGGGTCCGGGGATTGCGGATATAGTGAATGCGGGGTCCGGGGAGACCAGATATACTGAATGCGTGGTCCGGGGAGAGCGGATTTAGTGAATGCGGAGTCCGGGGAGAGCGGATATAGTGAATGCGGGGTCCGGGGAGAGCGGATATAGTGAATGCGGGGTCCGGGGAGAGCGGATATAGTGAATGCGTGGTCTGGGGAGAGCGGATATAGTGAATGCGGGGTCCGGGGAGAGCGGATATAGTGAATGCGTGGTCTGGGGAGAGCGGATATAGTGAATGCGGGGTCCGGGGAGAGCGGATATAGTGAATGCGGGGTCCGGAGAGAGCGGATATAGTGAATGCAGGGTCCAGGGAGAGCGGATATAGTGAATGCGGGGTCCAGGGAGAGCGGATATAGTGAATGCAGGGTCCAGGGAGAGCGGATATAGTGAATGCAGGGTCCAGGGAGAGCGGATATAGTGAATGCGGGGTCCAGGGAGAGCGGATATAGTGAATGGGTGGTCCGGGGAGACCGGATATAGTGAATGAGGGGTCCAGGGAGAACGGATATAGTGAATGCGGGGTCAGGGGAGACCAGATATAGAGAATGCGGGGTCCGAGGAGAGGGGATTTAGTGAATGCGGGGTCCGGGGATTGCGGATATAGTGAATGTGGGGTCCGGGGAGACCAGATATACTGAATGCGGGGTCCGGGGAGAGCGGATATAGTAAATGCGGGGTCCGGGGAGAGCGGATATAGTGAATGCGGGGTCCAGGGAGAGCGGATATAGTGAATGCGGAGTCCGGGGAGAGCGGATATAGTGAATGCGGAGTCCGGGGAGAGCGGATATAGTGAATGCGGGGTCCAGGGAGAGCGGATATAGTGAATGCGGAGTCCGGGGAGAGCGGATATAGTGAATGCTGGGTCCGGGGAGAGCGGATATAGTGAATGCTGGGTCCGGGGAGAGCGGATATAGTGAATGCGGGGTCCGGGGAGAGCGGATATAGTGAATGCGGGGTCCGGGGAGAGCGGATATAGTGAATGCGGAGTCCGGGGAGAGCGGATATAGTGAATGCTGGGTCCGGAGAGAGCGGATATAGTGAATGCAGGGTCCAGGGAGAGCGGATATAGTGAATGCAGGTTCCAGGGAGAGCGGATATAGTGAATGAGGGGTCCAGGGAGAACGGATATAGTGAATGCGGGGTCAAGGGAGACCAGATATAGAGAATGCAGGGTCCGGGGAGAGGGGATTTAGTGAACGCAGGGTCCGGGGATTGCGGATATAGTGAATGCAGGGTCCGGGGAGACCAGATATACTGAATGCGGGGTCCGGGGAGAGCGGATATAGTGAATGCGGTGTCCGGGAAGAGCGGATATAGTGAATGCGTGGTCTGGGGAGAGTGGATATAGTGAATGCGGAGTCCGGGGAAAGTGGATATAGTGAATGCGGGGTCCGGGGAGAGCGGATATAGTGAATGCGGGGTCCGGGGAGAGCGTATATAGTGAATGCGGGGTCCAGGGAGAGCGGATATAGTGAAAGCGGGGTTCGGGGAGAGCGGATATAGTGAATGCGGGGTCCGGGGAGAGTGGATATAGTGAATGCGTGGTCTGGGGAAAGCGGATATAGTGAATGCGGGGTCCGGGGAGAGCGGATATAGTGAATGCGTGGTCTGGGGAGAGCGGATATAGTGAATGCGGGGTCCGGGGAGAGCGGATATAGTGAATGCTGGGTCCGGGGAGAGCGGATATAGTGAATGCGGGGTCCGGGGAGAGCGGATATAGTGAATGCGGGGTCCGGAGAGAGCGGATATAGTGAATGCAGGGTCCAGGGAGAGCGGATATATTGAATGCAGGTTCCAGGGAGAGCGGATATAGTGAATGAGGGGTCCAGGGAGAACGGATATAGTGAATGCGGGGTCAGGGGAGACCAGATATAGAGAATGCGGGGTCCGAGGAGAGGGGATTTAGTGAATGCGGGGTCCGGGGATTGCGGATATAGTGAATGCAGGGTCCGGGGAGACCAGATATACTGAATGCGGGGTCCGGGGAGAGCGGATATAGTGAATGCGGGGTCCGGGAAGAGCGGATATAGTGAATGCGTGGTCTGGGGAGAGTGGATATAGTGAATGCGGGGTCCGGGGAGAGCGGATATAGTGAATGCGGGGTCCGGGGAAAGTGGATATAGTGAATGCGGGGTCCGGGGAAAGTGGATATAGTGAATGCGGGGTCCGGGGAGAGCGGATATAGTGAATGCGGGGTCCGGGGAGAGTGGATATAGTGAATGCGTCGTCTGGGGAGAGCGAATATAGTGAATGCGGGGTCCGGGGAGAGCGGATATAGTGCATGCTTGGTCTGGGGAGAGCGGATTTAGTGAATGTGGGGTCCGGGGATTGCGGATATAGTGAATGCAGGGTCCGGGGAGACCAGATATACTGAATGCGGGGTCCGGGGAGAGCGGATATAGTGAATGTGGGGTCCGGGAAGAGCGGATATAGTGAATGCGGGGTCCGGGGAGAGCGGATATAGTGAATGCGGGGTCCGGGGAGAGCGGATATAGTGAATGCGGGGTTCGGGGAGAGCGGATATAGTGAATGCGGGGTCCGGGGAGAGCGGATATAGTGAATGCGTGGTCCGGGGAGAGCGGATATAGTGAATGCAGAGTCCGGGGAGAGCGGATATAGTGAATGCGGGGTCTGGGGAGAGCGGATATAGTGAATGCGGGGTCCGGGGAGAGCGGATATAGTGAATGCGGGGTCCAGGGAGAGCGGATATAGTGAATGCGGAGTCCGGGGAGAGCGGATATAGTGAATGCGGGGTCCGGAGAGAGCGGATATAGTGAATGCGGGGTCTGAGTTGAGGGGATTTAGTGAATGTGGGGTCCGGGGATTGCGGATATAGTGAATGTGGGGTCCGGGGAGACCAGATATACTGAATGCGGGGTCCGGGGAGAGCGGATATAGTGAATGCGGGGTCCGGGGAGAGCGGATATAGTGAATGCGGGGTCCGGGGAGAGCAGATATAGTGAATGCGGGGTCCGGGGAGAGCGGATATAGTGAATGTGGGGTCCGGGGAGAGCGGATATAGTGAATGTGGGGTCCAGGGAGAACGGATATAGTGAATGCGGGGTCAGGGAAGACCAGATATAGAGAATGCGGGGTCCGAGTTGAGGGGATTTAGTGAATGTGGGGTCCGGGGATTGCGGATATAGTGAATGCGGGGTCCGGGGAGACCAGATATACTGAATGCGTGGTCCGGGGAGAGCGGATTTAGTGAATGCGGAGTCCGGGGAGAGCGGATATAGTGAATGCGGGGTCCGGGGAGAGCGGATATAGTGAATGCGGGGTCCGGGGAGAGCGGATATAGTGAATGCGGGGTCCAGGGAGAGCGGATATAGTGAATGCGGAGTCCGGGGAGAGCGGATATAGTGAATGCAGGGTCCGGAGAGAGCGGATATAGTGAATGCAGGGTCCAGGGAGAGCGGATATAGTGAATGCGGGGTCCAGGGAGAGCGGATATAGTGAATGCAGGGTCCAGGGAGAGCGGATATAGTGAATGCAGGGTCCAGGGAGAGCGGATATAGTGAATGCGGGGTCCAGGGAGAGCGGATATAGTGAATGGGTGGTCCGGGGAGACCGGATATAGTGAATGAGGGGTCCAGGGAGAACGGATATAGTGAATGCGGGGTCAGGGGAGACCAGATATAGAGAATGCGGGGTCCGAGGAGAGGGGATTTAGTGAATGCGGTGTCCGGGGATTGCGGATATAGTGAATGTGGGGTCCGGGGAGACCAGATATACTGAATGCGGGGTCCGGGGAGAGCGGATATAGTAAATGCGGGGTCCGGGGAGAGCGGATATAGTGAATGCGGGGTCCGGGGAGAGCGGATATAGTGAATGCGGGGTCCGGGGAGAGCGGATATAGTAAATGCGGGGTCCGGGGAGAGCGGATATAGTGAATGCGGGGTCCGGGGAGAGCGGATATAGTGAATGCGGGGTCCGGGGAGAGTGGATATAGTGAATGCGTGGTCTGGGGAGAGCGGATATAGTGAATGCGGGGTCCGGGGAGACCGGATATAGTGAATGCGGGGTGCGGGGAGAGCGGATATAGTGAATGCAGGGTCCGTGGAGAGCGGATATAGTGAATGCGGGGTCCGGGGAGAGCGGATATAGTGAATGCCGGGTCCGGGGAGAGCGGATATAGTGAATGCGGAGTCCGGGGAGAGCGGATATAGTGAATGCGGGGTCCGGGGAGAGCGGATATAGTGAATGCGGGGTCCGGGGAGAGCGGATATAGTGAATGCGGGGTCCAGGGAGAGCGGATATAGTGAATGCGGAGTCCGGGGAGAGCGGATATAGTGAATGCGGAGTCCGGGGAGAGCGGATATAGTGAATGCGGGGTCCAGGGAGAGCGGATATAGTGAATGCGGAGTCCGGGGAGAGCGGATATAGTGAATGCTGGGTCCGGGGAGAGCGGATATAGTGAATGCTGGGTCCGGGGAGAGCGGATATAGTGAATGCGGGGTCCGGGGAGAGCGGATATAGTGAATGCGGGGTCCGGGGAGAGCGGATATAGTGAATGCGGAGTCCGGGGAGAGCGGATATAGTGAATGCTGGGTCCGGAGAGAGCGGATATAGTGAATGCAGGGTCCAGGGAGAGCGGATATAGTGAATGCAGGTTCCAGGGAGAGCGGATATAGTGAATGAGGGGTCCAGGGAGAACGGATATAGTGAATGCGGGGTCAAGGGAGACCAGATATAGAGAATGCAGGGTCCGGGGAGAGGGGATTTAGTGAACGCAGGGTCCGGGGATTGCGGATATAGTGAATGCAGGGTCCGGGGAGACCAGATATACTGAATGCGGGGTCCGGGGAGAGCGGATATAGTGAATGCGGGGTCCGGGAAGAGCGGATATAGTGAATGCGTGGTCTGGGGAGAGTGGATATAGTGAATGCGGAGTCCGGGGAAAGTGGATATAGTGAATGCGGGGTCCGGGGAGAGCGGATATAGTGAATGCGGGGTCCGGGGAGAGCGTATATAGTGAATGCGGGGTCCAGGGAGAGCGGATATAGTGAAAGCGGGGTCCGGGGAGAGCGGATATAGTGAATGCGGGGTCCGGGGAGAGTGGATATAGTGAATGCGTGGTCTGGGGAAAGCGGATATAGTGAATGCGGGGTCCGGGGAGAGCGGATATAGTGAATGCGTGGTCTGGGGAGAGCGGATATAGTGAATGCGGGGTCCGGGGAGAGCGGATATAGTGAATGCTGGGTCCGGGGAGAGCGGATATAGTGAATGCGGGGTCCGGGGAGAGCGGATATAGTGAATGCGGGGTCCGGAGAGAGCGGATATAGTGAATGCAGGGTCCAGGGAGAGCGGATATATTGAATGCAGGTTCCAGGGAGAGCGGATATAGTGAATGAGGGGTCCAGGGAGAACGGATATAGTGAATGCGGGGTCAGGGGAGACCAGATATAGAGAATGCGGGGTCCGAGGAGAGGGGATTTAGTGAATGCGGGGTCCGGGGATTGCGGATATAGTGAATGCAGGGTCCGGGGAGACCAGATATACTGAATGCGGGGTCCGGGGAGAGCGGATATAGTGAATGCGGGGTCCGGGAAGAGCGGATATAGTGAATGCGTGGTCTGGGGAGAGTGGATATAGTGAATGCGGGGTCCGGGGAAAGTGGATATAGTGAATGCGGGGTCCGGGGAGAGCGGATATAGTGAATGCGGGGTCCGGGGAGAGTGGATATAGTGAATGCGTCGTCTGGGGAGAGCGAATATAGTGAATGCGGGGTCCGGGGAGAGCGGATATAGTGCATGCTTGGTCTGGGGAGAGCGGATATAGTGAGTGCGGGGTCCGGGGAGAGCGGATATAGTGAATGCGGAGTCCGGGGAGAGCGGATATAGTGATTGCGGGGTCTGGGGAGAGCGGATATAGTGAATGCGGGGTCCGGGGAGAGCGGATATAGTGAATGCGGGGTCCAGGGAGAGCGGATATAGTGAATGCGGAGTCCGGGGAGAGCGGATATAGTGAATGCGGGGTCCGGAGAGAGCGGATATAGTGAATGCAGGGTCCAGGGAGAGCGGATATAGTGAATGCAGGGTCCAGGGAGAGCGGATATAGTGAATGCGGGACCAGGGAGAGCGGATATAGTGAATGCAGGGTCCAGGGAGAGCGGATATAGTGAATGCAGGGTCCAGGGAGAGCGGATATAGTGAATGCGGGGTCCAGGGAGAGCGGATATAGTGAATGCGGGGTCGGGGAGACCGGATATAGTGAATGAGGGGTCCAGGGAGAACGGATATAGTGAATGCAGGGTCTGTGGAGAGCGGATATAGTGAATGCGGGGTCCGGGGAGAGCGGATATAGTGAATGCGGGGTCCGGGGAGAGTGGATATAGTGAATGCGGAGTCCCTGGAGAGCGGATATAGTGAATGCGGAGTCCGGGGAGAGCGGATATAGTGAATGCGGGGTCCGGGGAGAGCGGATATAGTGAATGCGGGGTCCGGGGAGAGCGGATATAGTGAATGCGGGGTCCGGGGAGAGGGGATATAGTGAATGCGGGGTCCGGGGAGAGCGGATATAGTGAATGTGGGGTCCGGGGAGAGCGGATATAGTGAATGTGGGGTCCAGGGAGAACGGATATAGTGAATGCGGGGTCAGGGAAGACCAGATATAGAGAATGCGGGGTCCGAGTTGAGGGGATTTAGTGAATGTGGGGTCCGGGGATTGCGGATATAGTGAATGCAGGGTCCGGGGAGACCAGATATACTGAATGCGGGGTCCGGGGAGAGCGGATATAGTGAATGTGGGGTCCGGGAAGAGCGGATATAGTGAATGCGGGGTCCGGGGAGAGCGGATATAGTGAATGCGGAGTTCGGGGAGAGCGGATATAGTGAATGCGGGGTCCGGGGAGAGCGGATATTGTGAATGCGGGGTCCGGGGAGAGCGGATATAGTGAATGCGTGGTCCGGGGAGAGCGGATATAGTGAATGCAGAGTCCGGGGAGAGCGGATATAGTGAATGCGGGGTCTGGGGAGAGCGGATATAGTGAATGCGGGGTCCGGGGAGAGCGGATATAGTGAATGCGGGGTCCAGGGAGAGCGGATATAGTGAATGCGGGGTCCGGGGAGAGCGGATATAGTGAATGCGGGGTCCGGAGAGAGCGGATATAGTGAATGCGGGGTCTGAGTTGAGGGGATTTAGTGAATGTGGGGTCCGGGGATTGCGGATATAGTGAATGCGGGGTCCGGGAAGAGCGGATATAGTGAATGCGTGGTCTGGGGAGAGTGGATATAGTGAATGCGGAGTCCGGGGAAAGTGGATATAGTGAATGCGGGGTCCGGGGAGAGCGGATATAGTGAATGCGGGGTCCGGGGAGAGCGGATATAGTGAATGCGGGGTCCGGGGAGAGCGGATATAGTGAATGCGGGGTCCGGGGAGAGTGGATATAGTGAATGCGTGGTCTGGGGAAAGCGGATATAGTGAATGCGGGGTCCGGGGAGAGCGGATATAGTGAATGCGTGGTCTGGGGAGAGCGGATATAGTGAATGCGGGGTCCGGGGAGAGCGGATATAGTGAATGCTGGGTCCGGGGAGAGCGGATATAGTGAATGCGGGGTCCGGGGAGAGCGGATATAGTGAATGCGGGGTCCGGAGAGAGCGGATATAGTGAATGCAGGGTCCAGGGAGAGCGGATATAGTGAATGCAGGTTCCAGGGAGAGCGGATATAGTGAATGAGGGGTCCAGGGAGAACGGATATAGTGAATGCGGGGTCAGGGGAGACCAGATATAGAGAATGCGGGGTCCGAGGAGAGGGGATTTAGTGAATGCGGGGTCCGGGGATTGCGGATATAGTGAATGCAGGGTCCGGGGAGACCAGATATACTGAATGCGGGGTCCGGGGAGAGCGGATATAGTGAATGCGGGGTCCGGGGAGAGCGGATATAGTGAATGCGGGGTCCGGGGAGAGTGGATATAGTGAATGCGTGGTCTGGGGAATGCGGATATAGTGAATGCGGGGTCCGGGGAGACCGGATATAGTGAATGCGGGGTGCGGGGAGAGCGGATATAGTGAATGCAGGGTCCGTGGAGAGCGGATATAGTGAATGCGGGTTCCGGGGAGAGCGGATATAGTGAATGCGGGGTCCGGGGAGAGCGGATATAGTGAATGCGGAGTCCGGGGAGAGCGGATATAGTGAATGCGGAGTCCGGGGAGAGCGGATATAGTGAATGCGGGGTCCGGGGAGAGCGGATATAGTGAATGCGGAGTGCGGGGAGAGCGGATATAGTGAATGCGGAGTCCGGGGAGAGCGGATATAGTGAATGCGGGGTCCGGGGAGAGCGGATATAGTGAATGCGGAGTCCGGGGAGAGCGGATATAGTGAATGCTGGGTCCGGGGAGAGCGGATATAGTGAATGCGGGGTCCGGGGAGAGCGGATATAGTGAATGCGGGGTCCGGAGAGAGCGGATATAGTGAATGCAGGGTCCAGGGAGAGCGGATATAGTGAATGCAGGTTCCAGGGAGAGCGGATATAGTGAATGAGGGGTCCAGGGAGAACGGATATAGTGAATGCGGGGTCTGGGGAGAGGGGATTTAGTGAACGCGGGGTCCGGGGATTGCGGATATAGTGAATGCAGGGTCCGGGGAGACCAGATATACTGAATGCGTGGTCTGGGGAAAGCGGATATAGTGAATGCGGGGTCCGGGGAGAGCGGATATAGTGAATGCGTGGTCTGGGGAGAGCGGATATAGTGAATGCGGGGTCCGGGGAGAGCGGATATAGTGAATGCTGGGTCCGGGGAGAGCGGATATAGTGAATGCGGGGTCCGGGGAGAGCGGATATAGTGAATGCGGGGTCCGGAGAGAGCGGATATAGTGAATGCAGGGTCCAGGGAGAGCGGATATAGTGAATGCAGGTTCCAGGGAGAGCGGATATAGTGAATGAGGGGTCCAGGGAGAACGGATATAGTGAATGCGGGGTCAGGGGAGACCAGATATAGAGAATGCGGGGTCCGAGGAGAGGGGATTTAGTGAATGCGGGGTCCGGGGATTGCGGATATAGTGAATGCAGGGTCCGGGGAGACCAGATATACTGAATGCGGGGTCCGGGGAGAGCGGATATAGTGAATGCGGGGTCCGGGGAGAGCGGATATAGTGAATGCGGGGTCCGGGGAGAGCGGATATAGTGAATGCGGGGTCCGGGGAGAGCGGATATAGTGAATGCGGGGTCCGGGGAGAGCGGATATAGTGAATGCGGGGTCCGGGGAGAGTGGATATAGTGAATGCGTGGTCTGGGGAGAGCGGATATAGTGAATGCGGGGTCCGGGGAGAGCGGATATAGTGAATGCGGAGTCCGGGGAGAGCGGATATAGTGAATGCGGGGTCCGGGGAGAGCGGATATAGTGAATGCGGGGTCCGGGGAGAGCGGATATAGTGAATGCGGGGTCCAGGGAGAGCGGATATAGTGAATGCGGAGTGCGGGGAGAGCGGATATAGTGAATGCGGAGTCCGGGGAGAGCGGATATAGTGAATGCGGGGTCCAGGGAGAGCGGATATAGTGAATGCGGAGTCCGGGGAGAGCGGATATAGTGAATGCTGGGTCCGGGGAGAGCGGATATAGTGAATGCGGGGTCCGGGGAGAGCGGATATAGTGAATGCGGGGTCCGGAGAGAGCGGATATAGTGAATGCAGGGTCCAGGGAGAGCGGATATAGTGAATGCAGGTTCCAGGGAGAGCGGATATAGTGAATGAGGGGTCCAGGGAGAACGGATATAGTGAATGCGGGGTCTGGGGAGAGGGGATTTAGTGAACGCGGGGTCCGGGGATTGCGGATATAGTGAATGCAGGGTCCGGGGAGACCAGATATACTGAATGCGGGGTCCGGGGAGAGCGGATATAGTGAATGCGGGGTCCGGGAAGAGCGGATATAGTGAATGCGTGGTCTGGGGAGAGTGGATATAGTGAATGCGGAGTCCGGGGAAAGTGGATATAGTGAATGCGGGGTCCGGGGAGAGCGGATATAGTGAATGCGGGGTCCGGGGAGAGCGTATATAGTGAATGCGGGGTCCAGGGAGAGCGGATATAGTGAATGCGGGGTCCGGGGAGAGCGGATATAGTGAATGCGGGGTCCGGGGAGAGTGGATATAGTGAATGCGTGGTCCGGGGAGAGCGGATATAGTGAATGCGGGGTCCGGGGAAAGCGGATATAGTGAATGCGGGGTCCGGGGAGAGCGGATATAGTGAATGCGTGGTCTGGGGAGAGCGGATATAGTGAATGCGGGGTCCGGGGAGAGCGGATATAGTGAATGCTGGGTCCGGGGAGAGCGGATATAGTGAATGCGGGGTCCGGGGAGAGCGGATATAGTGAATGCGGGGTCCGGAGAGAGCGGATATAGTGAATGCAGGGTCCAGGGAGAGCGGATATAGTGAATGCAGGTTCCAGGGAGAGCGGATATAGTGAATGAGGGGTCCAGGGAGAACGGATATAGTGAATGCGGGGTCAGGGGAGACCAGATATAGAGAATGCGGGGTCCGAGGAGAGGGGATTTAGTGAATGCGGGGTCCGGGGATTGCGGATATAGTGAATGCAGGGTCCGGGGAGACCAGATATACTGAATGCGGGGTCCGGGGAGAGCGGATATAGTGAATGCGGGGTCCGGGAAGAGCGGATATAGTGAATGCGTGGTCTGGGGAAAGCGGATATAGTGAATGCGGGGTCCGGGGAGAGCGGATATAGTGAATGCGGGGTCCGGGGAGAGCGGATATAGTGAATGCGGGGTCCGGGGAGAGCGGATATAGTGAATGCGGGGTCCGGGGAGAGCGGATATAGTGAATGCGGGGTCCGGGGAGAGTGGATATAGTGAATGCGTGGTCTGGGGAGAGCGGATATAGTGAATGCGGGGTCCGGGGAGAGCGGATATAGTGAATGCGGGGTCCGGGGAGAGCGGATATAGTGAATGCGGGGTCCGGGGAGAGCGGATATAGTGAATGCGGAGTCCGGGGAGAGCGGATATAGTGAATGCGGGGTCTGGGGAGAGCGGATATAGTGAATGCGGGGTCCGGGGAGAGCGGATATAGTGAATGCGGGGTCAGGGGAGAGCGGATATAGTGAATGCGGGGTCCGGGGAGAGCGGATATAGTGAATGCGGGGTCAGGGGAGACCAGATATAGAGAATGCGGGGTCCGAGGAGAGGGGATTTAGTGAATGAGGGGTCTGGGGATTGCGGATATAGTGAATGCGGGGTCCGGGGAGACCAGATATACTGAATGCGGGGTCCGGGGAGAACGGATATAGTGAATGCGGGGTCCGGGAAGAGCGGATATAGTGAATGCGGGGTCCGGGGAAAGTGGATATAGTGAATGCGGGGTCCGGGGAGAGCGGATATAGTGAATGCGGGGTCCGGGGAGAGCGGATATAGTGAATGCGGGGTCCGGGGAGAGCGGATATAGTGAATGCGGGGTCCGGGGAGAGGGGATATAGTGAATGCGTGGTCCGGGGAGAGCGGATATAGTGAATGCGGGGTCCGGGGAGAGCGGATATAGTGAATGCGGGGTCCGGGGAGAGCGGATATAGTGAATGCGGAGTCCGGGGAGAGCGGATATAGTGAATGCGGAGTCCGGGGAGAGCGGATATAGTGAATGCGGGGTCCGGGGAGAGCGGATATAGTGAATGCGGGGTCCGGGGAGAGCGGATATAGTGAATGCGGGGTCCAGGGAGAGCGGATATAGTGAATGCGGAGTCCGGGGAGAGCGGATATAGTGAATGCGGGGTCCGGGGAGAGCGGATATAGTGAATGCGGGGTCCAGGGAGAGCGGATATAGTGAATGCGGGGTCCGGGGAGAGCGGATATAGTGAATGCGGGGTCCGGGGAGAGGGGATATAGTGAATGCGTGGTCCGGGGAGAGCGGATATAGTGAATGCGGGGTCCGGGGAGAGCGGATATAGTGAATGCGGGGTCCGGGGAGAGCGGATATAGTGAATGCGGAGTCCGGGGAGAGTGGATATAGTGAATGCGGAGTCCGGGGAGAGCGGATATAGTGAATGCGGGGTCCGGGGAGAGCAGATATAGTGAATGCGGGGTCCGGGGAGAGCGGATATAGTGAATGCGGGGTCCAGGGAGAGCGGATATAGTGAATGCGGAGTCCGGGGAGAGCGGATATAGTGAATGCGGGGTCCGGGGAGAGCGGATATAGTGAATGCGGGGTCCGGGGAGAACGGATATAGTGAATGCGGGGTCCAAGGAGAGCGGATATAGTGAATGCGGAGTCCGGGGAGAGCGTATATAGTGAATGCGGAGTCCGGAGAGAGCGGATATAGTGAATGAGGGGTCCGGGGAGAGCGGATATAGTGAATGCGGGGTCCGGGGAGAGGGGATATAGTGAATGCGGGGTCCGGGGAGAGCGGATATAGTGAATGCGGGGTCAAGGGAGAGCGGATATAGTGAATGCGGGGTCTGAGTTGAGGGGATTTAGTGAATGCGGGGTCCGGGGATTGCGGATATAGTGAATGTGGGGTCCGGGGAGACCAGATATACTGAATGCGGCGTCCGGGGAGAGCGGATATAGTGAATGCGGGGTCCGGGGAGAGCGGATATAGTGAATGCGGGGTCCAGGGAGAGCGGATATAGTGAATGCGGGGTCCGGGGAGAGCGGATATAGTGAATGCGGGGTCCGGGGAGAGCGGATATAGTGAATGCGGGGTCCAGGGAGAGCGGATATAGTGAATGCGGGGTCCGGGGAGAGCGGATATAGTGAATGCGGGGTCCGGGGAGAGGGGATATAGTGAATGCGGGGTCCGGGGAGACCGGATATAGTGAATGCGGGGTCCGGGGAGAGCGGATATAGTGAATGCGGGGTCCAGGGAGAGCGGATATAGTGAATGCGGGGTCCGGGGATAGGGGATATAGTGAATGCGGGGTCCGGGGAGAGCGGATATAGTGAATGTGGGGTCCGGGGAGAGCGGATATAGTGAATGTGGGGTCCAGGGAGAACGGATATAGTGAATGCGGGGTCCGGGAAGAGCGGATATAGTGAATGCGGGGTCCGGGGAGAGCGGATATAGTGAATGCGGGGTTCGGGGAGAGCGGATATAGTGAATGCGGGGTCCGGGGAGAGCGGATATAGTGAATGCGGGGTCCGGGGAGAGCGGATATAGTGAATGCGGGGTTCGGGGAGAGCGGATATAGTGAATGCGGGGTCCGGGGATAGGGGATATAGTGAATGCGGGGTCCGGGGAGAGCGGATATAGTGAATGTGGGGTCCAGGGAGAACGGATATAGTGAATGCGGGGTCCGGGAAGAGCGGATATAGTGAATGCGGGGTCCGGGGAGAGCGGATATAGTGAATGCGGGGTTCGGGGAGAGCGGATATAGTGAATGCGGGGTCCGGGGAGAGCGGATATAGTGAATGCGGGGTCCGGGGAGAGCGGATATAGTGAATGCGGGGTTCGGGGAGAGCGGATATAGTGAATGCGGGGTCCGGGGAGAGCGGATATAGTGAATGCGGAGTCCGGGGAGAGCGGATATAGTGATTGCGGGGTCTGGGGAGAGCGGATATAATGAATGCGGGGTCCGGGGAGAGCGGATATAGTGAATGCGGGGTCCAGGGAGAGCGGATATAGTGAATGCGGAGTCCGGGGAGAGCGGATATAGTGAATGCGGGGTCCGGAGAGAGCGGATATAGTGAATGCAAGGTCCAGGGAGAGCGGATATAGTGAATGCAGGGTCCAGGGAGAGCGGATATAGTGAATGCGGGACCAGGGAGAGCGGATATAGTGAATGCAGGGTCCAGGGAGAGCGGATATAGTGAATGCAGGGTCCAGGGAGAGCGGATATAGTGAATGCGGGGTCCAGGGAGAGCGGATATAGTGAATGCGGGGTCCGGGGAGACCGGATATAGTGAATGAGGGGTCCAGGGAGAACGGATATAGTGAATGCAGGGTCTGTGGAGAGCGGATATAGTGAATGCGGGGTCCGGGGAGAGTGGATATAGTGAATGCGGAGTCCCTGGAGAGCGGATATAGTGAATGCGGAGTCCGGGGAGAGCGGATATAGTGAATGCGGGGTCCGGGGAGAGCGGATATAGTGAATGCGGGGTCCGGGGAGAGCGGATATAGTGAATGCGGGGTCTGGGGAGAGGGGATATAGTGAATGCGGGGTCCGGGGAGAGCGGATATAGTGAATGTGGGGTCCGGGGAGAGCGGATATAGTGAATGTGGGGTCCAGGGAGAACGGATATAGAGAATGCGGGGTCCGAGTTGAGGGGATTTAGTGAATGTGGGGTCCGGGGATTGCGGATATAGTGAATGCAGGGTCCGGGGAGACCAGATATACTGAATGCGGGGTCCGGGGAGAGCGGATATAGTGAATGTGGGGTCCGGGAAGAGCGGATATAGTGAATGCGGGGTCCGGGGAGAGCGGATATAGTGAATGCGGAGTTCGGGGAGAGCGGATATAGTGAATGCGGGGGCCGGGGAGAGCGGATATAGTGAATGCGGGGTCCGGGGAGAGCGGATATAGTGAATGCGGAGTTCGGGGAGAGCGGATATAGTGAATGCGGGGTCCGGGGAGAGCGGATATAGTGAATGCGGGGTCCGGGGAGAGCGGATATAGTGACTGCGGGGTCCGGGGAGAGCGTATATAGTGAATGCGGGGTCCGGGGAGAGCGGATATAGTGAATGCGTAGTCCGGGGAGAGCGGATATAGTGAATGCAGAGTCCGGGGAGAGCGGATATAGTGAATGCGGGGTCTGGGGAGAGCGGATATAGTGAATGCGGGGTCCGGGGAGAGCGGATATAGTGAATGCGGGGTCCAGGGAGAGCGGATATAGTGAATGCGGGGTCCGGGGAGAGCGGATATAGTGAATGCGGGGTCCGGAGAGAGCGGATATAGTGAATGCGGGGTCTGAGTTGAGGGGATTTAGTGAATGTGGGGTCCGGGGATTGCGGATATAGTGAATGTGGGGTCCGGGGAGACCAGATATAGTGAATGTGGGGTCCGGGGAGACCAGATATACTGAATGCGGGGTCCGGGGAGAGCGGATATAGTGAATGCTGGGTCCGGGGAAAGTGGATATAGTGAATGCGGGGTCCGGGGAGAGCGGATATAGTGAATGCGGGGTCCGGGGAGAGCGGATATAGTGAATGCGGGGTCCGGGGAGAGCGGATATAGTGAATGCGGGGTCCGGGGAGAGCGGATATAGTGAATGCGGGGTCCGGGGAGAGTGGATATAGTGAGTGCGTGGTCTGGGGAGAGCGGATATAGTGAATGCGGGGTCCGGGGAGACCGGATATAGTGAATGCGGGGTGCGGGGAGAGCGGATATAGTGAATGCAGGGTCCGTGGAGAGCGGATATAGTGAATGCGGGGTCCGGGGAGAGCGGATATAGTGAATGCGGGGTTCGGGGAGAGCGGATATAGTGAATGCGGAGTCCGGGGAGAGCGGATATAGTGAATGCGGAGTCCGGGGAGAGCGGATATAGTGAATGCGGGGTCCGGGGAGAGCGGATATAGTGAATGCGGGGTCCGGGGAGAGCGGATATAGTGAATGCGGGGTCCAGGGACAGCGGATATAGTGAATGCGGAGTGCGGGGAGAGCGGATATAGTGAATGCGGAGTCCGGGGAGAGCGGATATAGTGAATGCGGGGTCAAGGGAGAGCGGATATAGTGAATGCGGAGTCCGGGGAGAGCGGATATAGTGAATGCTGGGTCCGGGGAGAGCGGATATAGTGAATGCGGGGTCCGGGGAGAGCGGATATAGTGAATGCGGGGTCCGGAGAGAGCGGATATAGTGAATGCAGGGTCCAGGGAGAGCGGATATAGTGAATGCAGGTTCCAGGGAGAGCGGATATAGTGAATGAGGGGTCCAGGGAGAACGGATATAGTGAATGCGGGGTCTGGGGAGAGGGGATTTAATGAACGCGGGGTTCGGGGATTGCGGATATAGTGAATGCAGGGTCCGGGGAGACCAGATATACTGAATGCGGGGTCCGGGGAGAGCGGATATAGTGAATGCGGGGTCCGGGAAGAGCGGATATAGTGAATGCGTGGTCTGGGGAGAGTGGATATAGTGAATGCGGAGTCCGGGGAAAGTGGATATAGTGAATGCGGGGTCCGGGGAGAGCGGATATAGTGAATGCGGGGTCCGGGGAGAGCGTATATAGTGAATGCGGGGTCCAGGGAGAGCGGATATAGTGAATGCGGGGTCCGGGGAGAGCGGATATAGTGAATGCGGGGTCGGGGGAGAGTGGATATAGTGAATGCGTGGTCTGGGGAAAGCGGATATAGTGAATGCGGGGTCCGGGGAGAGCGGATATAGTGAATGCGTGGTCTGGGGAGAGCGGATATAGTGAATGTGGGGTCCGGGGAGAGCGGATATAGTGAATGTGGGGTCCAGGGAGAACGGATATAGTGAATGCGGGGTCAGGGAAGACCAGATATAGAGAATGCGGGGTCCGAGTTGAGGGGATTTAGTGAATGTGGGGTCCGGGGATTGCGGATATAGTGAATGCAGGGTCCGGGGAGACCAGATATACTGAATGCGGGGTCCGGGGAGAGCGGATATAGTGAATGCGGGGTCCGGGAAGAGCGGATATAGTGAATGCGGGGTCCGGGGAGAGCGGATATAGTGAATGCGGGGTTCGGGGAGAGCGGATATAGTGAATGCGGGGTCCGGGGAGAGCGGATATAGTGAATGCGGGGTTCGGGGAGAGCGGATATAGTGAATGCGGGGTCCGGGGAGAGCGGATATAGTGAGTGCGGAGTCCGGGGAGAGCGGATATAGTGATTGCGGGGTCTGGGGAGAGCGGATATAGTGAATGCGGGGTCCGGGGAGAGCGGATATAGTGAATGCGGGGTCCAGGGAGAGCGGATATAGTGAATGCGGAGTCCGGGGAGAGCGGATATAGTGAATGCAGGGTCCGGAGAGAGCGGATATAGTGAATGCAGGGTCCAGGGAGAGCGGATATAGTGAATGCAGGGTCCAGGGAGAGCGGATATAGTGAATGCGGGACCAGGGAGAGCGGATATAGTGAATGCAGGGTCCAGGGAGAGCGGATATAGTGAATGCAGGGTCCAGGGAGAGCGGATATAGTGAATGCGGGGTCCAGGGAGAGCGGATATAGTGAATGCGGGGTCCGGGGAGACCGGATATAGTGAATGAGGGGTCCAGGGAGAACGGATATAGTGAATGCAGGGTCTGTGGAGAGCGGATATAGTGAATGCGGGGTCCGGGGAGAGCGGATATAGTGAATGCGGGGTCCGGGGAGAGTGGATATAGTGAATGCGGAGTCCCTGGAGAGCGGATATAGTGAATGCGGAGTCCGGGGAGAGCGGATATAGTGAATGCGGGGTCCGGGGAGAGCGGATATAGTGAATGCGGGGTCCGGGGAGAGCGGATATAGTGAATGCGGGGTCCGGGGAGAGGGGATATAGTGAATGCGGGGTCCGGGGAGAGCGGATATAGTGAATGTGGGGTCCGGGGAGAGCGGATATAGTGAATGTGGGGTCCAGGGAGAACGGATATAGTGAATGCGGGGTCAGGGAAGACCAGATATAGAGAATGCGGGGTCCGAGTTGAGGGGATTTAGTGAATGTGGGGTCCGGGGATTGCGGATATAGTGAATGCAGGGTCCGGGGAGACCAGATATACTGAATGCGGGGTCCGGGGAGAGCGGATATAGTGAATGTGGGGTCCGGGAAGAGCGGATATAGTGAATGCGGGGTCCGGGGAGAGCGGATATAGTGAATGCGGAGTTCGGGGAGAGCGGATATAGTGAATGCGGGGTCCGGGGAGAGCGGATATAGTGAATGCGGGGTCCGGGGAGAGCGGATATAGTGAATGCGTGGTCCGGGGAGAGCGGATATAGTGAATGCAGAGTCCGGGGAGAGCGGATATAGTGAATGCGGGGTCTGGGGAGAGCGGATATAGTGAATGCGGGGTCCGGGGAGAGCGGATATAGTGAATGCGGGGTCCAGGGAGAGCGGATATAGTGAATGCGGGGTCCGGGGAGAGCGGATATAGTGAATGCGGGGTCCGGAGAGAGCGGATATAGTGAATGCGGGGTCTGAGTTGAGGGGATTTAGTGAATGTGGGGTCCGGGGATTGCGGATATAGTGAATGTGGGGTCCGGGGAGACCAGATATACTGAATGCGGGGTCCGGGGAGAGCGGATATAGTGAATGCGGGGTCCAGGGAGAGCGGATATAGTGAATGCGGGGTCCGGGGAGAGCGGATATAGTGAATGCGGGGTCCGGGGAGAGCGGATATAGTGAATGCGGGGTCCGGGGAGAGCGGATATCGTGAATGCGGGGTCCGGGGAGAGCGGATATAGTGAATGCGGGGTCCGGGGAGAGCGGATATAGTGAATGCGGAGTCCGGGGAGAGCGGATATAGTGAATGCGTGGTCCGGAGAGAGCGGATATAGTGAATGCAGGGTCCAGGGAGAGCGGATATAGTGAATGCAGGGTCCAGGGAGAGAGGATATAGTGAATGCGGGGTCCAGGGAGAGCGGATATAGTGAATGCGGGGTCCGGGGAGACCGGATATAGTGAATTAGGGGTCCAGGGAGAACGGATATAGTGAATGCGGGGTCAGGGGAGACCAGATATAGAGAAAGCGGGGTCCGAGGAGAGGGGATTTAGTGAATGCGGGGTCCGGGGATTGCGGATATAGTGAATGTGGGGTCCGGGGAGACCAGATATACTGAATGCGGGGTCCGGGGAGAGCGGATATAGTGAATGCTGGGTCCGGGGGAAGTGGATATAGTGAATGCGGGGTCCGGGGAGAGCGGATATAGTGAATGCGGGGTCCTGGGGAGAGCGGATATAGTGAATGCGGGGTCCGGGGAGAGCGGATATAGTGAATGCGGGGTCCGGGGAGAGCGGATATAGTGAATGCGGGGTCCGGGGAGAGTGGATATAGTGAATGCGTGGTCTGGGGAGAGCGGATATAGTGAATGCGGGGTCCGGGGAGACCGGATATAGTGAATGCGGGGTGCGGGGAGAGCGGATATAGTGAATGCAGGGTCCGTGGAGAGCGGATATAGTGAATGCGGGGTCCGGGGAGAGCGGATATAGTGAATGCGGGGTCCGGGGAGAGCGGATATAGTGAATGCGGAGTCCGGGGAGAGCGGATATAGTGAATGCGGAGACCGGGGAGAGCGGATATAGTGAATGCGGGGTCCGGGGAGAGCGGATATAGTGAATGCGGGGTCCGGGGAGAGCGGATATAGTGAATGCGGGGTCCAGGGAGAGCGGATATAGTGAATGCGGAGTCCGGGGAGAGCGGATATAGTGAATGCGGGGTCCAGGGAGAGCGGATATAGTGAATGCGGAGTCCGGGGAGAGCGGATATAGTGAATGCTGGGTCCGGGGAGAGCGGATATAGTGAATGCGGGGTCCGGGGAGAGCGGATATAGTGAATGCGGGGTCCGGAGAGAGCGGATATAGTGAATGCAGGGTCCAGGGAGAGCGGATATAGTGAATGCAGGTTCCAGGGAGAGCGGATATAGTGAATGAGGGGTCCATGGAGAACGGATATAGTGAATGCGGGGTCTGGGGAGAGGGGATTTAGTGAACGCCGGGTTCGGGGATTGCGGATATAGTGAATGCAGGGTCCGGGGAGACCAGATATACTGAATGCGGGGTCCGGGGAGAGCGGATATAGTGAATGCGGGGTCCGGGAAGAGCGGATATAGTGAATGCGTGGTCTGGGGAGAGTGGATATAGTGAATGCGGGGTCCGGGGAAAGTGGATATAGTGAATGCGGGGTCCGGGGAGAGCGGATATAGTGAATGCGGGGTCCGGGGAGAGCGTATATAGTGAATGCGGGGTCCAGGGAGAGCGGATATAGTGAATGCGGGGTCCGGGGAGAGCGGATATAGTGAATGCGTGGTCTGGGGAGAGCGGATATAGTGAATGCGGGGTCCGGGGAGAGCGGATATAGTGAATGCTGGGTCCGGGGAGAGCGGATATAGTGAATGCGGGGTCCGGGGAGAGCGGATATAGTGAATGCGGGGTCCGGAGAGAGCGGATATAGTGAATGCAGGGTCCAGGGAGAGCGGATATAGTGAATGCAGGTTCCAGGGAGAGCGGATATAGTGAATGAGGGGTCCAGGGAGAACGGATATAGTGAATGCGGGGTCAGGGGAGACCAGATATAGAGAATGCGGGGTCCGAGGAGAGGGGATTTAGTGAATGCGGGGTCCGGGGATTGCGGATATAGTGAATGCGGGGTCCGGGAAGAGCGGATATAGTGAATGCGTGGTCTGGGGAGAGTGGATATAGTGAATGCGGGGTCCGGGGAAAGTGGATATAGTGAATGCGGGGTCCGGGGAGAGCGGATATAGTGAATGCGGGGTCCGGGGAGAGCGGATATAGTGAATGCGGGGTCCGGGGAGAGCGGATATAGTGAATGCGGGGTCCGGGGAGAGCGGATATAGTGAATGCGGGGTCCGGGGAGAGTGGATATAGTGAATGCGTGGTCTGGGGAGAGCGGATATAGTGAATGCGGGGTCCGGGGAGACCGGATATAGTGAATGCGGGGTGCGGGGAGAGCGGATATAGTGAATGCAGGGTCCGTGGAGAGCGGATATAGTGAATGCGGGGTCCGGGGAGAGCGGATATAGTGAATGCGGGGTCCGGGGAGAGCGGATATAGTGAATGCGGAGTCCGGGGAGAGCGGATATAGTGAATGCGGAGTCCGGGGAGAGCGGATATAGTGAATGCGGGGTCCGGGGAGAACGGATATAGTGAATGCGGGGTCCGGGGAGAGCGGATATAGTGAATGCGGGGTCCGGGGAGAGCGGATATAGTGAATGCGGAGTCCGGGGAGAGCGGATATAGTGAATGCGGGGTCCAGGGAGAGCGGATATAGTGAATGCGGAGTCCGGGGAGAGCGGATATAGTGAATGCTGGGTCCGGGGAGAGCGGATATAGTGAATGCGGGGTCCGGGGAGAGCGGATATAGTGAATGCGGGGTCCGGAGAGAGCGGATATAGTGAATGCAGGGTCCAGGGAGAGCGGATATAGTGAATGCAGGTTCCAGGGAGAGCGGATATAGTGAATGCGGGGTCCAGGGAGAGCGGATATAGTGAATGCGGGGTCCGGGGAGAGCGGATATAGTGAATGAGGGGTCCAGGGAGAACGGATATAGTGAATGCGGGGTCTGGGGAGAGGGGATTTAGTGAACGCGGGGTCCGGGGATTGCGGATATAGTGAATGCAGGGTCCGGGGAGACCAGATATACTGAATGCGGGGTCCGGGGAGAGCGGATATAGTGAATGCGGGGTCCGGGAAGAGCGGATATAGTGAATGCGTGGTCTGGGGAGAGTGGATATAGTGAATGCGGAGTCCGGGGAAAGTGGATATAGTGAATGCGGGGTCCGGGGAGAGCGGATATAGTGAATGCGGGGTCCGGGGAGAGCGTATATAGTGAATGCGGGGTCCAGGGAGAGCGGATATAGTGAATGCGGGGTCCGGGGAAAGCGGATATAGTGAATGCGGGGTCCGGGGAGAGCGGATATAGTGAATGCGTGGTCTGGGGAGAGCGGATATAGTGAATGCGGGGTCCGGGGAGAGCGGATATAGTGAATGCTGGGTCCGGGGAGAGCGGATATAGTGAATGCGGGGTCCGGGGAGAGCGGATATAGTGAATGCGGGGTCCGGAGAGAGCGGATATAGTGAATGCAGGGTCCAGGGAGAGCGGATATAGTGAATGCAGGTTCCAGGGAGAGCGGATATAGTGAATGAGGGGTCCAGGGAGAACGGATATAGTGAATGCGGGGTCCGGGGAGACCAGATATAGAGAATGCGGGGTCCGAGGAGAGGGGATTTAGTGAATGCGGGGTCCGGGGATTGCGGATATAGTGAATGCAGGGTCCGGGGAGACCAGATATACTGAATGCGGGGTCCGGGGAGAGCGGATATAGTGAATGCGGGGTCCGGGAAGAGCGGATATAGTGAATGCGTGGTCTGGGGAGAGTGGATATAGTGAATGCGGGGTCCGGGGAAAGTGGATATAGTGAATGCGGGGTCCGGGGAGAGCGGATATAGTGAATGCGGGGTCCGGGGAGAGCGGATATAGTGAATGCGGGGTCCGGGGAGAGCGGATATAGTGAATGCGGGGTCCGGGGAGAGCGGATATAGTGAATGCGGGGTCCGGGGAGAGTGGATATAGTGAATGCGTGGTCTGGGGAGAGCGGATATAGTGAATGCGGGGTCAGGGGAGAGCGGATATAGTGAATGCGGGGTCCGGGGAGAGCGGATATAGTGAATGCGGGGTCAGGGGAGACCAGATATAGAGAATGCGGGGTCCGAGGAGAGGGGATTTAGTGAATGAGGGGTCTGGGGATTGCGGATATAGTGAATGCGGGGTCCGGGGAGACCAGATATACTGAATGCGGGGTCCGGGGAGAGCGGATATAGTGAATGCGGGGTCCGGGAAGAGCGGATATAGTGAATGCGGGGTCCGGGGAAAGTGGATATAGTGAATGCGGGGTCCGGGGAGAGCGGATATAGTGAATGCGGGGTCCGGGGAGAGCGGATATAGTGAATGCGGGGTCCGGGGAGAGCGGATATAGTGAATGCGGGGTCCGGGGAGAGGGGATATAGTGAATGCGTGGTCCGGGGAGAGCGGATATAGTGAATGCGGGGTCCGGGGAGAGCGGATATAGTGAATGCGGGGTCCGGGGAGAGCGGATATAGTGAATGCGGAGTCCGGGGAGAGCGGATATAGTGAATGCGGAGTCCGGGGAGAGCGGATATAGTGAATGCGGGGTCCGGGGAGAGCGGATATAGTGAATGCGGGGTCCGGGGAGAGCGGATATAGTGAATGCGGGGTCCAGGGAGAGCGGATATAGTGAATGCGGAGTCCGGGGAGAGCGGATATAGTGAATGCGGGGTCCGGGGAGAGCGGATATAGTGAATGCGGGGTCCGGGGAGAGCGGATATAGTGAATGCGGGGTCCAGGGAGAGCGGATATAGGGAATGCGGAGTCCGGGGAGAGCGTATATAGTGAATGCGGAGTCCGGAGAGAGCGGATATAGTGAATGCGGGGTCCGGGGAGAGCGGATATAGTGAATGCGGGGTCCGGGGAGAGCGGATATAGTGAATGCGGGGTCCGGGGAGAGTGGATATAGTGAATGCGTGGTCTGGGGAGAGCGGATATAGTGAATGCGGGGTCCGGGGAGACCGGATATAGTGAATGCGGGGTGCGGGGAGAGCGGATATAGTGAATGCAGGGTCCGTGGAGAGCGGATATAGTGAATGCGGGGTCCGGGGAGAGCGGATATAGTGAATGCGGGGTCCGGGGAGAGCGGATATAGTGAATGCGGAGTCCGGGGAGAGCGGATATAGTGAATGCGGAGTCCGGGGAGAGCGGATATAGTGAATGCGGGGTCCGGGGAGAGCGGATATAGTGAATGCGGGGTCCGGGGAGAGCGGATATAGTGAATGCGGGGTCCAGGGAGAGCGGATATAGTGAATGCGGAGTGCGGGGAGAGCGGATATAGTGAATGCGGAGTCCGGGGAGAGCGGATATAGTGAATGCGGGGTCCAGGGAGAGCGGATATAGTGAATGCGGAGTCCGGGGAGAGCGGATATAGTGAATGCGGGGTCCGGGGAGAGCGGATATAGTGAATGCGGGGTCCGGAGAGAGCGGATATAGTGAATGCGGGGTCCAGGGAGAGCGGATATAGTGAATGCGGGGTCCGGGGAGAACGGATATAGTGAATGCGGGGTCTGGGGAGAGGGGATTTAGTGAACGCGGGGTCCGGGGATTGCGGATATAGTGAATGCAGGGTCCGGGGAGACCAGATATACTGAATGCGGGGTCCGGGGAGAGCGGATATAGTGAATGCGGGGTCCGGGAAGAGCGGATATAGTGAATGCGTGGTCTGGGGAGAGTGGATATAGTGAATGCGGAGTCCGGGGAAAGTGGATATAGTGAATGCGGGGTCCGGGGAGAGCGGATATAGTGAATGCGGGGTCCGGGGAGAGCGTATATAGTGAATGCGGGGTCCAGGGAGAGCGGATATAGTGAATGCGGGGTCCGGGGAGAGCGGATATAGTGAATGCGGAGTCCGGGGAGAGTGGATATAGTGAATGCGTGGTCCGGGGAGAGCGGATATAGTGAATGCGGGGTCCGGGGAAAGCGGATATAGTGAATGCGGGGTCCGGGGAGAGCGGATATAGTGAATGCGTGGTCTGGGGAGAGCGGATATAGTGAATGCGGGGTCCGGGGAGAGCGGATATAGTGAATGCTGGGTCCGGGGAGAGCGGATATAGTGAATGCGGGGTCCGGGGAGAGCGGATATAGTGAATGCGGGGTCCGGAGAGAGCGGATATAGTGAATGCAGGGTCCAGGGAGAGCGGATATAGTGAATGCAGGTTCCAGGGAGAGCGGATATAGTGAATGAGGGGTCCAGGGAGAACGGATATAGTGAATGCGGGGTCAGGGGAGACCAGATATAGAGAATGCGGGGTCCGAGGAGAGGGGATTTAGTGAATGCGGGGTCCGGGGATTGCGGATATAGTGAATGCAGGGTCCGGGGAGACCAGATATACTGAATGCGGGGTCCGGGGAGAGCGGATATAGTGAATGCGGGGTCCGGGAAGAGCGGATATAGTGAATGCGTGGTCTGGGGAGAGTGGATATAGTGAATGCGGGGTCCGGGGAAAGTGGATATAGTGAATGCGGGGTCCGGGGAGAGCGGATATAGTGAATGCGGGGTCCGGGGAGAGCGGATATAGTGAATGCGGGGTCCGGGGAGAGCGGATATAGTGAATGCGGGGTCCGGGGAGAGCGGATATAGTGAATGCGGGGTCCGGGGAGAGCGGATATAGTGAATGCGGAGTCCGGGGAGAGCGGATATAGTGAATGCGGGGTCTGGGGAGAGCGGATATAGTGAATGCGGGGTCCGGGGAGAGCGGATATAGTGAATGCGGGGTCAGGGGAGAGCGGATATAGTGAATGCGGGGTCCGGGGAGAGCGGATATAGTGAATGCGGGGTCAGGGGAGACCAGATATAGAGAATGCGGGGTCCGAGGAGAGGGGATTTAGTGAATGAGGGGTCTGGGGATTGCGGATATAGTGAATGCGGGGTCCGGGGAGACCAGATATACTGAATGCGGGGTCCGGGGAGAGCGGATATAGTGAATGCGGGGTCCGGGAAGAGCGGATATAGTGAATGCGTGGTCCGGGGAAAGTGGATATAGACAATGCGGGGTCCGGGGAGAGCGGATATAGTGAATGCGGGGTCCGGGGAGAGCGGATATAGTGAATGCGGGGTCCGGGGAGAGCGGATATAGTGAATGCGGGGTCCGGGGAGAGGTGATATAGTGAATGCGTGGTCCGGGGAGAGCGGATATAGTGAATGCGGGGTCCGGGGAGAGCGGATATAGTGAATGCGGGGTCCAGGGAGAGCGGATATAGTGAATGCGGAGTCCGGGGAGAGCGGATATAGTGAATGCGGGGTCCGGGGAGAGCGGATATAGTGAATGCGGGGTCCGGGGAGAGCGGATATAGTGAATGCGGGGTCCAGGGAGAGCGGATATAGTGAATGCGGAGTCCGGGGAGAGCGTATATAGTGAATGCGGAGTCCGGAGAGAGCGGATATAGTGAATGCGGGGTCCGGGGAGAGGGGATATAGTGAATGCGGGGTCCGGGGAGAGCGGATATAGTGAATGCGGGGTCCGGGGAGAGCGGATATAGTGAATGCTGGGTCCGGGGAGAGCAGATATAGTGAATGCGGGGTCCGGGGAGAGCGGATATAGTGAATGCGGGGTCCGGAGAGAGCGGATATAGTGAATGCAGGGTCCAGGGAGAGCGGATATAGTGAATGCAGGTTCCAGGGAGAGCGGATATAGTGAATGAGGGGTCCAGGGGAGACCAGATATAGAGAATGCAGGGTCCGGGGAGAGGGGATTTAGTGAACGCGGGGTCCGGGGATTGCGGATATATAATGAATGCAGGGTCCGGGGAGACCAGATATACTGAATGCGGGGTCCGGGGAGAGCGGATATAGTGAATGCGGGGTCCGGGAAGAGCGGATATAGTGAATGCGTGGTCTGGGGAGAGTGGATATAGTGAATGCGGAGTCCGGAGAAAGTGGATATAGTGAATGCGGGGTCCGGGGAGAGCGGATATAGTGAATGCGGGGTCCGGGGAGAGCGTATATAGTGAATGCGGGGTCCAGGGAGAGCGGATATAGTGAATGCGGGGTCCGGGGAGAGCGGATATAGTGAATGCGGGGTCCGGGGAGAGTGGATATAGTGAATGCGTGGTCTGGGGAAAGCGGATATAGTGAATGCGGAGTCCGGGGAGAGCGGATATAGTGAATGCGGAGTCCGGGGAGAGCGGATATAGTGAATGCGGGGTCCGGGGAGAGCGGATATAGTGAATGCGGGGTCCGGGGAGAGCGGATATAGTGAATGCGGGGTCCAGGGAGAGCGGATATAGTGAATGCGGAGTCCGGGGAGAGCGGATATAGTGAATGCGGGGTCCGGGGAGAGCGGATATAGTGAATGCGGGGTCCGGGGAGAGCGGATATAGTGAATGCGGGGTCCAGGGAGAGCGGATATAGTGAATGCGGAGTCCGGGGAGAGCGTATATAGTGAATGCGGAGTCCGGAGAGAGCGGATATAGTGAATGCGGGGTCCGGGGAGAGGGGATATAGTGAATGCGGGGTCCGGGGAGAGCGGATATAGTGAATGCGGGGTCCGGGGAGAGCGGATATAGTGAATGCTGGGTCCGGGGAGAGCAGATATAGTGAATGCGGGGTCCGGGGAGAGCGGATATAGTGAATGCGGGGTCCGGAGAGAGCGGATATAGTGAATGCAGGGTCCAGGGAGAGCGGATATAGTGAATGCAGGTTCCAGGGAGAGCGGATATAGTGAATGAGGGGTCCAGGGGAGACCAGATATAGAGAATGCAGGGTCCGGGGAGAGGGGATTTAGTGAACGCGGGGTCCGGGGATTGCGGATATAGTGAATGCAGGGTCCGGGGAGACCAGATATACTGAATGCGGGGTCCGGGGAGAGCGGATATAGTGAATGCGGGGTCCGGGAAGAGCGGATATAGTGAATGCGTGGTCTGGGGAGAGTGGATATAGTGAATGCGGAGTCCGGAGAAAGTGGATATAGTGAATGCGGGGTCCGGGGAGAGCGGATATAGTGAATGCGGGGTCCGGGGAGAGCGTATATAGTGAATGCGGGGTCCAGGGAGAGCGGATATAGTGAATGCGGGGTCCGGGGAGAGCGGATATAGTGAATGCGGGGTCCGGGGAGAGTGGATATAGTGAATGCGTGGTCTGGGGAAAGCGGATATAGTGAATGCGGGGTCCGGGGAGAGCGGATATAGTGAATGCGTGGTCTGGGGAGAGCGGATATAGTGAATGCGGGGTCCGGGGAGAGCGGATATAGTGAATGCTGGGTCCGGGGAGAGCGGATATAGTGAATGCGGGGTCCGGGGAGAGCGGATATAGTGAATGCGGGGTCCGGAGAGAGCGGATATAGTGAATGCAGGGTCCAGGGAGAGCGGATATAGTGAATGCGGAGTCCGGGGAGAGCGGATATAGTGAATGCGGGGTCCAGGGAGAGCGGATATAGTGAATGCGGGGTCCAGGAAGAGCGGATATAGTGAATGCAGGTTCCAGGGAGAGCGGATATAGTGAATGCGGGGTCCAGGGAGAGCGGATATAGTGAATGCGGGGTCCGGGGAGACCGGATATAGTGAATGAGGGGTCCAGGGAGAACGGATATAGTGAATGCGGGGTCAGGGGAGACCAGATATAGAGAATGCGGCGTCCGAGGAGAGGGGATTTAGTGAATGCGGGGTCCGGGGATTGCGGATATAGTGAATGCAGGGTCCGGGGAGACCAGATATACTGAATGCGGGGTCCGGGGAGAGCGGATATAGTGAATGCGTGGTCTGGGGAGAGTGGATATAGTGAATGCGGGGTCCGGGGAAAGTGGATATAGTGAATGCGGGGTCCGGGGAGAGCGGATACAATGAATGCGGGGTCCGGGGAGAGCGGATATAGTGAATGCGGGGTCCGGGGAGAGCGGATATAGTGAATGCGGGGTCCGGGGAGAGCGGATATAGTGAATGCGGGGTCCGGGGATAGCGGATATAGTGAATGCGGGGTCCGGGGAGAGTGGATATAGTGAATGCGTGGTCTGGGGAAAGCGGATATAGTGAATGCGGAGTCCGGGGAGAGCGGATATAGTGAATGCGGGGTCCGGGGAGAGCGGATATAGTGAATGCGGGGTCCGGGGAGAGCGGATATAGTGAATGCGGGGTCCAGGGAGAGCGGATATAGTGAATGCGGAGTCCGGGGAGAGCGGATATAGTGAATGCGGGGTCCGGGGAGAGCGGATATAGTGAATGCGGGGTCCGGGGAGAGCGGATATAGTGAATGCGGGGTCCAGGGAGAGCGGATATAGTGAATGCGGAGTCCGGGGAGAGCGTATATAGTGAATGCGGAGTCCGGAGAGAGCGGATATAGTGAATGCGGGGTCCGGGGAGAGGGGATATAGTGAATGCGGGGTCCGGGGAGAGCGGATATAGTGAATGCGGGGTCCGGGGAGAGCGGATATAGTGAATGCTGGGTCCGGGGAGAGCAGATATAGTGAATGCGGGGTCCGGGGAGAGCGGATATAGTGAATGCGGGGTCCGGAGAGAGCGGATATAGTGAATGCAGGGTCCAGGGAGAGCGGATATAGTGAATGCAGGTTCCAGGGAGAGCGGATATAGTGAATGAGGGGTCCAGGGGAGACCAGATATAGAGAATGCAGGGTCCGGGGAGAGGGGATTTAGTGAACGCGGGGTCCGGGGATTGCGGATATAGTGAATGCAGGGTCCGGGGAGACCAGATATACTGAATGCGGGGTCCGGGGAGAGCGGATATAGTGAATGCAGAGTCCGGAGAAAGTGGATATAGTGAATGCGGGGTCCGGGGAGAGCGGATATAGTGAATGCGGGGTCCGGGGAGAGCGTATATAGTGAATGCGGGGTCCAGGGAGAGCGGATATAGTGAATGCGGGGTCCGGGGAGAGCGGATATAGTGAATGCGGGGTTCGGGGAGAGTGGATATAGTGAATGCGTGGTCTGGGGAAAGCGGATATAGTGAATGCGGGGTCCGGGGAGAGCGGATATAGTGAATGCGTGGTCTGGGGAGAGCGGATATAGTGAATGCGGGGTCCGGGGAGAGCGGATATAGTGAATGCTGGGTCCGGGGAGAGCGGATATAGTGAATGCGGGGTCCGGGGAGAGCGGATATAGTGAATGCGGGGTCCGGAGAGAGCGGATATAGTGAATGCAGGGTCCAGGGAGAGCGGATATAGTGAATGCGGAGTCCGGGGAGAGCGGATATAGTGAATGCGGGGTCCAGGGAGAGCGGATATAGTGAATGCGGGGTCCAGGAAGAGCGGATATAGTGAATGCAGGTTCCAGGGAGAGCGGATATAGTGAATGCGGGGTCCAGGGAGAGCGGATATAGTGAATGAGGGGTCCAGGGAGAACGGATATAGTGAATGCGGGGTCAGGGGAGACCAGATATAGAGAATGCGGCGTCCGAGGAGAGGGGATTTAGTGAATGCGGGGTCCGGGGATTGCGGATATAGTGAATGCAGGGTCCGGGGAGACCAGATATACTGAATGCGGGGTCCGGGGAGAGCGGATATAGTGAATGCGTGGTCTGGGGAGAGTGGATATAGTGAATGCGGGGTCCGGGGAAAGTGGATATAGTGAATGCGGGGTCCGGGGAGAGCGGATACAATGAATGCGGGGTCCGGGGAGAGCGGATATAGTGAATGCGGGGTCCGGGGAGAGCGGATATAGTGAATGCGGGGTCCGGGGAGAGCGGATATAGTGAATGCGGGGTCCGGGGATAGCGGATATAGTGAATGCGGGGTCCGGGGAGAGTGGATATAGTGAATGCGGGGTCCGGGGAGAGCGGATATAGTGAATGCGGGGTCCGGGGAGAGTGGATATAGTGAATGCGGGGTCCGGGGAGAGCGGATATAGTGAATGCGGGGTCCGGGGAGAGCGGATACACAATGTATACAATGTATAATGGGATGTATATAATGATACAATGTATCTCTCTCCTCCATTCATAGGGAGAGAGAAAAATAAACAAGGGGCCAGGCTGCGCAGTGACTGATCATTGTGATAGCCAATCAGAGGCTATCACAGTGATCATGTGACCCGAAATCTGGAGTCCTAGGTCCCGTTCGTTAGAACGGGACCTGGTGCTCTCAGTGACACCGTGGTCTTTGTGCTAGGAAAGACAGATACACAAATATGGGCCCCACGGAAAAAATCCCAGTTCTGTGAGGCCACATATTTGTGTGACGTCGGTGCCAAGAGGTTACTCTGTGTATAACGTCCTGTAATGGTAAAAGGTACAATATGGCTGTCTGACAACAATGGCGCGTTCTGCTGCAATATTAAAGAAAGTTTGACAAATAAAGAGTTTACACATTTAATGTATGATGGCTTCAAAGTCCCACTGGTACAGGGGGGGGGGGGGCATAATTCATCCAGTCATATCGGGATGGTGGCAGCTTATCAGGAATTCCTTTTTTAACACCTATCAGTAATAGGACACACTTGCTACTTACTACTGCGTGTAGCACCACCCTCACATTAAGATACTACCACTACTACTACTACCACTACTACTACCACTACCACTACTACCACTACTACTACCACTACTACTACCACTACTACTACCACTACTACTACCACTACTACCACTACTACTACCACTACTACTACCACTACTACTACCACTACTACCACTACTACTACTACTACCACTACTACTACTACCACTACTACTACTACCACTAATACTAGTACCACTACTACTACCACTACTACCACTACTACTACCACCACTACTACAAGTACTACCACTACTAACACTGCCACTACTACCACTACTACTACTACCACTACTACAACTACTACCACTACTACTACTACTACCAGTACTACCACTACTACTACTACCACTACTACCACTACTACTACTACTACTACCACTACTACCACTACTACCACTACTACTACTACTACCACTACTACTACTACCACTACTACCACTACTACTACTACCACCACTACCACTACTACTACTACCACTACTACCACTACCACTACTACTACTACCACTACTACCACTACTACCACTACCACTACTACCACTACTACTACTACCACTACTACCACTACCACTACTACTACTACCACTACTACCACTACTACCACTACCACTACTACCACTACTACTACTACCACTACTACTACCACTACTTCCACTACTACTACCACTACCACTACTACTACTACCACTACCACCACTACTACTACTACCACTACTACTACTACTACCACTACTACTACTACCACTACTACTACTACCACTACCACTACTACTACTAATTGCTTTGGCTTCTAAGTGAGACTGAACAGTCCATTAGATTCCCTACTCTTCCCCAGTCATCTGGCCATCCAACCCCAAGGACCATAGCCTTTTTTACTGCCAATCCCGATCGTCCTGAGCTAATACAGTTTTCTCTGCCCAGTGGACTCCCCTCTGTAGTGGAGAAGGATTGGGGGGGGGGGGGAGATGGCTCTGTACTGGGGAGAGATTTTGAGGGAGAGTTCTGTACTGAGGGGATATTTGGGTGGCGTGCATTATACTGGGGAGGAATTTATTCTGGAGGAGTTTTGGAGAGAAATTTAGGAGGCGAGCTCTGTACTGAGGGGATGTGACACACACTCCTGAGCCCTGCACCCTGTGCAACACACACTCCTGAGCCCTGCACCCTGTGCAACACACACTCCTGAGCCCTGCACCCTGTGTGACACACACTCCTGAGCCCTGCACCCTGTGCGACACACACTCCTGAGCCCTGCGCCCTGTGCAACACACACTCCTGAGCCCTGCGCCCTGTGCGACACACACTCCTGAGCCCTGCGCCCTGTGCGACACACACTCCTGAGCCCTGCGCCCTGTGCAACACACACTCCTGAGCCCTGCGCCCTGTGCAACACACACTCCTGAGCCCTGCGCCCTGTGCAACACACACTCCTGAGCCCTGCGCCCTGTGCGACACATATTCCTAAGCCCTGTGCCCTGCGCAACACACACTCCTAAATTCTGTTGCCCTGTGTGACCCACACACCTGAACCCTGTGCCCGGTGTGACACACACTCCTGCGATAATTCCTCTGTGCACACCCGCTATCATCCCTCTATGTACACCCGCTATCATCCCTCTATGTACACCCGCTATCATTCCTCTATTAACCCGCTATCATCCCTCTATGTACACCCGCTATCATTCCTCTATATTGACCCACTATCATCCCTCTATGTACACCCGCTATCATTCCTCTGTATAGATCCGCTATCATTCCTCTATGTACACCCGCTATCATTCCTCTATGTACACCCGCTATCATTCCTCTATATAGACCCGCTATCATTCCTCTATGTACACCCGCTATCATCCCTCTATGTACACCCGCTATCATTCCTCTATGTACACCCGCTATCATCCCTCTATGTACACCCGCTATCATTCCTCTGTATAGACCCGCTATCATTCCTCTATGTACACCCGCTATCATTCCTCTATGTACACCCACTATCATTCCTCTATGTACACCCGCTATCATTCCTCTATATAGACCCGCTATCATTCCTCGGTGTACACCCGCTATCATTCCTCTATATAGACCCGCTATCATTCCTTTATGTACACCCGCTATCATTCCTCTATGTACACCCGCTATCATTCCTCTATATAGACCCGCTATCATTCCTTTATGTACACCCGCTATCATCCCTCTATGTACACCCGCTATCATTCCTCTATGTACACCCGCTATCATTCCTCTATGTACACCCGCTATCATTCCTGTATATAGACCCGCTATCATTCCTCTATATAGACCCGCTATCATCCCTCTGTGTACACCCGCTATCATTCCTGTATATAGACCCGCTATCATTCCTCTATATAGACCCGCTATCATTCCTCTATATAGACCCGCTATCATTCCTCTATGTACACCCACTATCATTCCTCTATGTACACCCACTATCATCCCTCTATGTACACCCGCTATCATTCCTCTATGTACACCCGCTATCATCCCTCTATGTACACCCGCTATCATTCCTCTATGTACACCCGCTATCATTCCTCTATGTACACCCACTATCATTCCTCTGTCTACACCCGCTATCATCCCTCTATGTACACCCGCTATCATTCCTCTATGTACACCCACTATCATTCCTCTATGTACACCCGCTATCATCCCTCTATGTACACCCGCTATCATCCCTCTATGTACACCCGCTATCATTCCTCTGTGTACACCCGCTATCATCCCTCTATGTACACCCGCTATCATCCCTCTATGTACACCCGCTATCATCCCTCTATGTACACCCGCTATCATCCCTCTGTGTACACCCGCTATCATTCCTCTATGTACACCCGCTATCATCCCTCTATGTACACCCGCTATCATTCCTCTGTGTACACCCGCTATCATTCCTCTATGTACACCCGCTATCATTCCTCTATGTACACCCGCTATCATCCCTCTATGTACACCCGCTATCATCCCTCTATGTACACCCGCTATCATTCCTCTATGTACACACGCTATCATTCCTCTATGTACACCCGCTATCATCCCTCTATGTACACCCGCTATCATCCCTCTATGTACACCCGCTATCATTCCTCTATGTACACACGCTATCATTCCTCTATGTACACACGCTATCATTCCTCTATGTACACCCACTATCATCTCTCTGTGTACACCCGCTATCATCTCTCTGTGTACACCCGCTATCATTCCTCTATGTACACCCGCTATCATTCCTCTATGTACACCCGCTATCATTCCTCTGTGTACACCCGCTATCATTCCTCTATGTACACCCGCTATCATTCCTCTGAGTACACCCGCTATCATCCCTCTATGTACACCCGCTATCATTCCTCTATATAGACCCGCTATCATTCCTCTGTGTACACCCGCTATCATTCCTCTGTGTACACCCGCTATCATTCCTCTATGTACACCCGCTATCATTCCTCTATGTACACCAGCTATCATTCCTCTGTGTACACCCGCTATCATTCCTCTGTGTACACCCGCTATCATTCCTCTGTGTACACCCGCTATCATTCCTCTATGTACACCCGCTATCATTCCTCTGTGTACACCCTCTATCATTCCTCTGTGTACACTCGCTATCAACTGCTGATCTTCTGCACCTGGACCTTGTATTTCACACGTCCCCATGACTGAGTTGTGCTCTCACCTCATGTTGGATAATAAGTGGTAACATGAGTGAGAAGAACTTACGGGCCTCGACAGTTGCTGTGACGGTCTCACAGTAGTTGGATGCAGATGGGCAGTTAGTCACCGCCTTGCAGTTGTCGTTGCTGGTTGCTGAGACGCACGTGTAACATTGCAGGGAATGGGCTGAAAGACAACAACTTAAAGCGTTACTCCACCTTTCTATTATCATTTCTGCTTTTCTGATTTAGCTGAAGCTCCTGAATGAGAAAAATTGAGAGTTTTCACTTTAGCAAAATCAATGAGCTGAGCTGCCCTGGGTTGGGTTCGGAGAACTTCATTTTGAACCAGAGCTCGGTTATAGACCAATAGGGGCTGAATCTGTGGAATAAAAATACCCGTTTTCTGGGCTAATAGGCAAAGGGGTGACAAAAACAAGGAGGAGGGTTGGCACTGGCCAGGGGTACCAGTATAAAAAAACACTTCAGAATAATCCATTGGCTGGGAGCAAGGAATTGTTATTTAAATGATTAAATTGAATCATTAAAAATGTAAAATTCTTTGAAATAACATTTATGGGGGGGGGGGTCCTAGTCATCTCTGATGTATATATACAGAAAATGCTACAGCAGCCCTGACATTTACAAAGGAAAATGGTGTATAATATTGCCAGCAAATGACATTTCAGTGCCGTCTGCTTTGGGTTTTTTTGTTAAATGACAGCACACAGACCTCTCCATGGAACCACTTGGTATTTTGGGGAATCTTTTGCGGGGTCTGTGTTCTGTTTTTTTTTTTCAAGAAGCTGACAATGAATGTAATTTGCTGACAATTTAGAATGTATCTTTTTTTTTTTTGTAAATGTCACTTTTGCTGTAGCACATCCTACAGCGTGGAATCCTCCGAAATACATAGCAGACACTATGGGGTCAATTTACTATAATCGGAGAGTGCAAAATCTGGAGCGGCTGTGCATGGGGGCCAATCAGCTTCTAACTTCAGCTGGTTCAATTAAGCTTTGACAATTATGCTGGCCATTGACGGGTCAAAAATCAGCCAATTTTTGTTTTTTGGGCTTTTTGCACATTATTTTTATCGGTCATGTTGGAAAATTTGCGGCCGATTTTGACAATCGGCCGATTTTCCTGGCAATGATGGGCAGATCAGCCAATCATGTTACCGATAAAAAATCTGCGCATGAGCCATGACCTGCAAGAAGAAGAAAAAGAAGAAAGAAGAAGAAGAAGAAAAAGAAGAAGAAGAAGAAATAAGAAGAAGAAAGAAGAAGAAGAGGAAAAAGAAAAAGAAGAAAGAAGAAGAAGAAGAAGAAGAAATAAGAAGAAGAAGGAAGAAGAAGAGGAAAAGGAAGAAGAAGAAAGAAGAAGAAGGAAAAAGAAGAAAGAAGAAGAAGAAGAAATAAGAAGAAGAAGGAAGAAGAAGAGGAAGAGGAAGAAGAAGAAAGAAGAAGAAGGAAAAAGAAGAACGAAGGTGAAGGAGAAGGAGAAGAAAGAAAAAAAAGGAAGAAAGAAGAAGAAGGGTTAAGAAGAAGGAGAAGAAGAAGAAAAAGAAAGAAAAAGAAGGAAGAAAGAAAAAGAAGGAAGAAAGAAGAAGAAGGAAGAAGAAGAAAGAAGAAGAAGAAGAAGAAGGAAGAAAGAAAGAAAGAAAGAAAGAAGAAGAAGAAGAAGAGGAAGAAGAAGAAGGAAGAAGAAAGAAGAAGAGGAAGAAAGAAAAAGAAGAAAGAAGAAGAAGAAGAAGAAAGAAGAAGCAGGAAGAAGAAAGAAGAAGAAGAAGAAAGAAAAGAAGAAGAAAGAAGAAGGAAGAAAGAAAGAAGAAGAAGGAAGAAGAAGAGAAGAAAGAAGAAGTAGAAGAAGAAGGGGAGACACCTGAATCCTTCCTACGAACTGGAAGTCCAGTCCGCTATTATATTTTATATGAAAAGTCTTGCATTTGCAACAATGTATCCATTTGTATCCGAATAACCTTTGATCTGAATTTGATGGCAGTTCATGTAGATCAAGTCCTTATGTAACCCCTTAGTTATTGAAGTCGGGGACAATCCAGCACCTAGTATGTTTCCAAATGAGACCAGCAATGACAGTGTTAAAGTTTCTCCCTGCTCAGGCTTATGCCGGCCATAGACGGGTCGAAAATCGGCCAATTTTTTTAACATTGGTGGTAACGTCGGCCAATCGAACAACCGATTTTTCGTTTTTTTTTAAAAAAATCGTCCGATGTTTGACCCGTCTATGGCCTGCTTAAATCCTCATGCACACTTGAGTTTTTAGTGTTTGACATTTTTTTCCCCAGCTAGTAAACCCCCGAGCATGTTATCCATACACACATAGACTGGAATCAATATTTTTTTGGCTGGAAAAAAAACCCAGGACTAGCAGGTTTCTAGAGCAGTTTTTTAGCTGTGAAAACGCTCTAATGCTGAAAAAAGTGGAAAAACGCAGAAAAATGCTGCAAATTGGCATTTTGGGACTTTATTAACCCAAAAAAAATTGTGGGGGGGGGTTAAAAAAACGCTAAAAATGCAAATGCGGAAAAATGTAGAAACACGCTGCAAACTGGCGTTTTTGGACTTTTTTTACCAAAAAAAAAATTGGGGGCGGGGGTTAAAGAAACGCTAAAAAGGCAAATGTGGAAAAACGCAGAAAAACGCTGCAAACCGCCGTTTTTGGACTTTTTTTTACCAAAAAAAAAATTTGGGGGCTTAAAAAAATGCTAAAAAATGCAAACACGGAAAAACGCGGGAAAACCTTGCTAATCACGGCAAATCTATCTCTATATAGTCCTCCCGCGCTCAGAATGTCAATCTCTATATACAGCCGCTAACACCCTGCCACATACCACCCGACCACATACCACCCGACCACATACCACCCGACCACATACCACCCTACCACATACCACCCGACCACATACCACCCTACCACATACCACAATGGACAATAGTTGAATACAATAATTTGGTGCTGCGCTAATACTATATCTCTTAAATCAAAATGAACAGAAAACTTCACAGAGCATATAAATTCCAATATATATATATATATATATATATATATATATATATATAGAATAGAATGCACATGAAAATCATATATAACAGTGGAACCCCCCAAAATACTAAATCTAGGGTGCAACCTAAGTACGCCATAAATAGCTACACCCTAGATTTATTTTGGGGGTTCCGCTGTTATATATGATTTTTAATTTTCATGTGCATTCTATTCTATGTATTTTTTAATTCATAAGTCACCTATTTATGGCATACTTAGGTTACACCCTAGATTTAGTATTTTGGGGGTTCCACTGTTATATATGATTTTCACGCGTATTCTATTCCATATATATTTTGGAATTTATATGCCCTTTCTGTGAAGTTTTCTGTTAATTTTGATTTAAGGGCAGGGGCGGACTGACAACTCATGGGGCCCCCAGGCAATATGGGATCATGGGGCCCCTGTGTCCTTGCCCAAACTCAAAAAAACCTATGAAAAAGGTACCAGGGGCATCTCATGGGGGCCCTACTGACCCAGGGCCCTCGGGCAGTGCCCGAGTTTCCAAATGGTCAGTCCGCCCCTGGTTACCGGCATTATCTGAACGTCCCCCCCAGTGTGCATGAGGGTAAAGTCTCACGCACACAAGGTGTTGATGCAGCCACTTTTAGTCCTCACGCACACTAGAAGTTCTACAGCAGATGTTTTTGGCTTTTTAAGTTTTTTTTCTACAGCCAGTAAACCCCCCAGCATGTTATCCTAGGTGTGCATACACACACAGAGACTGGAATCTACGTTTTTTGGCAGGGACATTTTTTTGGCTGGAAAAAAAATCCAGAACTGATGGGTTTCTAGAGGAGTTTTTTTAGCTGTGAAAATGCTCTAATGCTGAAAAACGCATCAAAATGCAGTAAAACACTGCAAACCAGCGTTTTTGGACTTTTTTTGCCCCCCCCCCCCCCTACCAATTTTTTTTCGATAAAAAAAACACTAGAAAAAGCAAACGCGGGAAACCGCCAAAAACGCTAAAAAAAAGGTGAAAAACTCACCTTTTTAATGTGACTTTACACAGCTAATGTTACCAGTGTAAACAAAACGTTCCGTGTGCGTGAGGGCTCAGGGGCGTCAGGCGTTTGTTTTTTACGGCTTCCAAATGGCCCTCCATGTTATCCTAGGTTTCTGTGCCCACATAGACTTTTTAAAAGCTTTTAGTAACAGTAGCGTTTACCAGCAGGAACCCCCCCCCCCTCAGGGCCAGTGCGTCCAGAAACAGCAGCGTTTTGGCAGAAAAAACATTTGACCAGGGGTGGACTGACAACTCATGGGGCCCCTGGGCAATAGGGGATCATGGGGCCCCTGCATCCTTGCCCAAAATAAAAAAAAGCCTATGAAAAAGGTACCAGGGGCATCTCATGGGGCCTTCTACTGACCCCGGGCCCTCGGGCAGTTTCCAAATGGTCAGTCCGCCCCTGCAGTTGACGCGTGTAAATACATCTAAACACTTAGTGTGTTTAGTGCTTGAGCGTTAATTCATTTCAACGGACAAAATAAATGATCATTCCGGTCACTGAGATGAATGAATGCCCAAGCGCCTGGTGCTTGTAAATGCGTCTAAAAGCGTTAGGTACTTTTGCAAGCGTCAGGCGTTTTTTTGCTGCAAAATTGCTGCTGCCAGGAGGAGGACGGCTTCTAGGAGAGTTTTTTTTTAACGTCCTATTTGAATTCACAAAAAAAGTTGTTACCTCGAAATAAAGACACCTTAACATTTGGCAACTCTCCCAAAATGTCCCTTGTTGTAATACCATCGTGGGTCATGATGCCCGCCACCCATTGAAAAAAAAAAAAACATGTCCGTTCCTGAAGATACACATAGCTGAATGACAGCTCCTTGAAACTTTAGAAATACATTTTCTAAATATGATTTTGGGGGGCAGAACTGTAGGCAGAGGCCAAAGCCAAGCTATCAGCTCACCCCTAGCCAGAATCACTCTTTTCGTCACCCCCTAGCCAGAATGATGATCAAGTTAGGTAATGGCAGCCAATGGCCTCTGATTCTCACAGTCAAAAAGATTTTTCGGCTTGAGCTACTCTTTAATATCACAATGTGAATTGCTGGCTGTGAGAAGTCGGCGGTCCCTTACCTGTCCCTATGCAGAGAGCGGCCAGGAGAAGGATGCTGGTCTGTGCTGCCATTGTGAGCTGGAGGAGACTTGTGACACCCCCAAGGCTTTGTGCCTTTATATATCCATCTCCATGCCGTTGACATGAAAACCATTGTGTGTTCTCAAACCCCGCCTCTCTGACACAAACACTACTTTTTATATAGATGACAAATAATTGGCAGTTTATCTGAAGAATGTAGGTATAGTCACAAGACACCCAGTACCAGAGAAGTGCAATCAATGCAGCGTGACAACTTTCATTTCTTGCTAATTTTCGTACAAAGCAGGAAACAGTTCCTGTTACTCTGAAGTTTGTAGCGATCGGGTTTCCTATGTGGCTGGATTTTTTTTTTGTGGGGGGGGGGGGGGCATATTTAATCATTAGGCACAGTACACTTTTGCCAAACGGCGGCAGAGACAAAGGGGAGACTTACATTTGTGCGGCACTACCCCCTTAGGAGTCGCTAGAAGATTTGGGTCCCCCTATAGTTCTGCACAGCCAGGCATCGCACATCTTCACGCAGGCTTGCATCCAGAGTCAGAAATCAGTCCGTGAGCTTTGGTTTTTGTTGTTTTATTTAGGGGATTTGAACTGGGATAGATTTAGGGGAATCCAGGATGCCCAAGGGAACTGATAACTGAGGACCACGTCCTGGAACTATTTACAAGCCTTCTCTGCAGCACAGTCTCTGTTGGAGAGCTAGCCAATGTCTCCTAGTGAACCACCTCAGAGCCTCCTCTTCACCCAGCAATCTGGAGGTTTCCCTGAACAGGGGATCCGGTTCCTGTCACTTTAAGAGGTGCACAGTCACTAGTAGGGGTTAATCTGGTTTCCCACCAGAGCTCTGCTTCCCCTATCCCCCCAGGGGGTGTAGGTGTACTCACTCAGATCCTCTCCTGTACCGCTGGTGGGTTGGTGGCTGCTACCGGGCCTATCAGCTGGGCTGCTCCTTCCCTGCCAAAAAACGTGGTCCTCTCTCAGGGGGCTAGTGAGCTCTGAGCTTTCCTCCTTTCCAGCTCCAGGCCTGCAGGTAGGCCCCATCCCTCTGTGCCTCCTCGCAGCCTCCTTCCTTCAGCCTCACATCCTCCTCTCTTTCTTCCACCCAAACTCCTGCTACTGAACACACTTCAACACTTTTAAGAGTATCCCAGCCCCTTTCCAATTTCCTGTTGGAAAATGGCGAGGATCCCTCAAAAGTGCAACCAGCCACTCCTCAGATCCAATCACTGTGTCACGATCACTGATGGCGACCTCTATTGGCCCACTGGCCGGAGTCCCCCAGGGCGCGGAGTCTAAGCCCAGGTCTGCTGGTTCACCAGAGCCCCTGATGGTGGGGATGGTCTTGAAGCAGACCAGGACCAGGTCGCGACCCCTGAGTGACACCAACCGTGGTAAAGGCAACCACCAATGGCGTGTAGCGGGTAGGAGCCAGATGTGAAGAGGTGTGACGTGGTCAGGCAAGCTGGGTAGGTAACAGCGAGGCAGACGGTACAGATCGGTAGACAAAGAGTAATCGGGTCACAAGCCGGGTTCGGTAACAGCAGGTCAGACAAAAGGAGCAGGCAGAGGATGGTCAGGGCGAGCCAAAGGTTAGGGCAGGAGAAGACAGCGGTATCAGGTCCAGGCAGGGTCAGCAACAAGGCAATCAGCATACAGGAAGAGCAGGAACACAGGAACAGGGAGAAGACCATCAGGCAACTTGTGTCTGTGCAGAGCTGGTTTAAGTAGCCCGCCCAGTGCTGACAGGCGTGCCTGGGTCCCAGTGCCTGCCCAGCGCCGTCATAGGTGACAGGCGCGCCTGGGTCCTAGTGCCCGCCTGCCTACATGTCTTGTTGGACACCTACGCATGTGCAGATGTGTCGCGGTGGTCCCTGACACACTGCCTCCAGAACCTTCCTCCAAAAGCCCTAGAGCAGGGGGAAATTCCAGAGGGGCTGGCCTGCAGAGCCTCTCAGCCCTAACCGCAATTTGACCCCCACTGGCTATTACACCTGGACTGCTCAGCAACTGTCTAACCATTGGAGTCTAGCTCCCTCTAGCTACTTAGAAGGACGCTACATTTGTAAAAATAATTATGTTGCCCTAAAGAGGCTCCTGTGATCAAAAACCGACATAACTGACAATAAGTTACCAGTTTTGATGTCTTAAACACTTGCTGACTGATATACATCAGGGGCGGACTGACAACTCATGGGGCCCCCGGGCAATAGGGGATCATGGGGCCCCTGTGTCCTTGCACAAACTCAAAAAAGCCTATGAAAAAGGTACCAGGGGCATCTCATGGGGCCCCCTACTGACTCCGGGCCCTCGGGCAGTGCCCGAGTTTCCAAATGGTCAGTCCGCCCCTAATATACATATTAAAACTTCCTGGTCAGCAAGTGGTCCTCAAGTGGTCACACCAAGATCATGGCTGCAGGACGATGGATTCACACTGCTAAAAACGCAATGAAAAAATTTTGAGATATTTGGGTGGGGTGGATATACTGATCAATAAAACGAATGTAAACCTAAGAAAACAAAAAAAAGGTCATACTTTCCTGCTCTCTAATGGTTTTGCGTAGAACGAGCACACCTGTATAATGTATTTACACCCTTACACCCCGGTCACATTGATCCAGCTTTGAAATTGTGCAACTTCACTGGAAGTCGCACGATTTCAAAGTCAGATGTCATTCTGACTTTAGGTGGGACTTGCAAGACATCTGACCAGACGCCTATGCAAGTCGCACCTAAAGTAGAGCAAAGATGGTTCTACCCATCAGACGGGTTCTACAATTACAAAACATCTAGCCCATAGTCGTTGGGTAGACATGATGCTTTTGTCCCTTGATATTAAAGCGGAGCTCCACCCAAAAGGGGAAGTTCCGTTTTAAGGACTGCTTCCCTGCTCCCCATTAAGGATTGGCACCTTTGGGGGGCGGGTACCCAAATTTAACAGGTACCCGCTCCCATTTCCGGTCCGATCGCCTAGGCAATTGGAAGAGGAAGGTGTCTTTCTTCCCTCCCTTCCTGTAGTCTTTTGGAACACGTGACAGGTCCCAGAAGACTACAGGACCATTCATGAAGCGCAGCGCTACTCTCGCATGCGCAGTGGGTACCCGGCTGTGAAGCCGCAAGATATCACGGTCGGGTGCCCACACTGAAGATGCCGGCCTCCTGGAATCCAGGACGGCCGGTGAAATGGGCTGCGGGGGACACACCACGGGACCGAGAGACAGGTAAGTGGCTGTTTTTTAAAAGTCATGTGCTACAGTTTTTGTAGCTGCTGACTTATTTTTTGACAGGATGAGTGGAGCTCCGCTTTAACCATTTCAATACCGGGCAATTTTACACCTTCCTGCCCAGGCCAGTTTTCAGGTCTCAGCGCTCTCACACTTTGAATGACAATTGCGCGGTCATACGACATTGTACCCAAACTAAAATGTTATCATTTTCTTCACACAACTAGAGCTTTCTTTTGGTGGTATTTAATCCTCACCTGGGTTTTTATTTTTTGCTAAATTAACAAAAAAAGGCCAAACATTTTGGAAAAAAAAAAGTTTTTCTTTGTTTCTGTTATAAAAGTTTGCAAATAAATAATTGTTCTTCATAAATTTAGGCCGAGATGTATTCTGCTCCATGTCTTTGGTGACAATAACCCAAATTAGGATGTATTTTTTAGTTTGTAGGGAAGTTATAGAGTTCACAAACTATGGTGAAAATCTGAATATTGATCAATCCTGAAGTACTGACGGCCAATCTAATTTCTTGAGGTTCAAGAATGTCAGGACAGTACAGATATCCCCCAAATGTCAGGACAGTACAGATATCCCCCAAATGTCAGGACAGGACAGATATCCCCCAAATGTCAGGACAGGACAGATATCCCCCAAATGTCAGGACAGTACAGATATCCCCCAAATGTCAGGACATTACAGATATCCCCCAAATGTCAGAACAGTACAGATATCCCCCAAATGTCAGAACAGTACAGATATCCCCCAAATGTCAGGACAGTACAGATATCCCCCAAATGTCAGGACATTACAGATATCCCCCAAATGTCAGAACAGTACAGATATCCCCCAAATGTCAGAACAGTACAGATATCCCCCAAATGTCAGGACATTACAGATATCCCCCAAATGTCAGAACGGTACAGATATCCCCCAAATGTCAGGACGGTACAGATATCCCCCAAATGTCAGGACGGTACAGATATCCCCCAAATGTCAGAACAGTACAGATATCCCCCAAATGTCAGAACAGTACAGATATCCCCCAAATGTCAGGACAGTACAGATATCCCCCAAATGTCAGAACAGTACAGATATCCCCCAAATGTCAGAACAGTACAGATATCCCCCAAATGTCAGGACAGTACAGATATCCCCCAAATGTCAGGACAGGACAGATATCCCCCAAATGTCAGGACAGTACAGATATCCCCCAAATGTCAGAACAGTACAGATATCCCCCAAATGTTAGAACAGTACAGATATCCCCCAAATGACCCCTTTTTGCAAAGTAGACAGTCCGACGTTCTTGATAAGAGGCATGGCAAGTTTTTTGAAGTTGTATTTTTTTTTGTCATAATTTTTCGGAAAATGAAAAAATTTAAAAAATTAGTTTCACTATTTTTTTTTTTACATATTTCCACCAGTGCAGTACAGCGTCATCATATAACTGGCATGGCGGTGATCAGGGACACTGACTGGTGACAGTGTGAAAAAAAAAAAATTATATAATTTTTTTAATTTTTTTTATTATTTTTTATTAAATTTTTTTTCTTTTTTTTAAGATTTTTTTTTCAGATTTCACTATGACCAAAGTAGTACAATGTTACCATAGTAACATAGTACTACTTTGGGGAAGTGATCAGTATTTGTTTTTTTTTTTTTTTTAAACAATTTGCTTATAGCAAAGAATTACTTTGCTATAAGCAAGCATTTACCTGAATGACATCGATTCATTCAGGGTTTTTTTTTTTTTGTGCTTAGCTGTGATTTGGCCACAGCTAATCACATGCCATGTGCATGTGACCTGCTGTGGCCATTCACAGCTAGGCACTAGTATACAATGGATGGCATGAATGAAGCCATCCATTGTATACAACTGTCATGTGACCTGCTGTGATTGGTCACAGCAGGTCACATGGTACCGGCAACGGGGCCGATACTCAGATCTGTATCGGCCGTATCCGAGGTACACAGCCGGTGACAGATCGCACCGCTGCGTCGCTCTGCGCATGTGCGGGAGGATGCCATATGGCGTCCACCCGGAATGCTGATGACATTTGCCGCCCACCATTCGGCCATAGGGCGGGCGGCAAATGGTTAATAAAGCTTTTGATACATTGTCTTGGCCCTATCCTGCATCTGTCCTCCACCATTATGACTTTGGTCCATTTTTTCTGCGTTGGATTGCAGCCTTGTATGCTTCCCCACAGGCTAAACTTAAATATTATGGTTTTGAATCCTCGACTTTTCCAATCCGTAGGGAAACTAGGGAAGGTTGTCTGCTCTCCCCTTTCCTATTTATTCTGGCATTGGAACCATTGGAGGAGGCCATATGTACTCACCCGGACATTCTGGGTGTCGACATGGCGGGCTGTCCCCACAAAATAGCTCTGTTCTCTGACGCCATATTACTGACGTTAACAGCTCCTGGTATCACCTTGCCGATTTGTGTCTCTCTTGGGCCTTCACGTTGCTCCTGCCAAACCCAAAGCTATGTCGGTAGCTCTCCCCCTCATCCTTATTAGCATCTTTAAAAACCTCGTTCCCCTTTCAATGGCTCTCCGCTTTGCCGTATCTGGGAGTCCGACTCACTCCATCCTATGATGGACTCTACCAATCCAATTTCCCCCCTTTATTTAAAAAATTGACAGACATGATATCTTCTTGGGCTCATTTTCCGCTGTTGTGGTTTGGCAGAATTAATGCGATCCGTATGACTTACCTTCCAAAATTACTATACGCTTTCCGAGTCTTTCCAGTTCCTGTTCCCCTACACATTTTACAGATTCACCAACGTAAACTCCTGACATTTATATGGGGATCTTCATACCCTAGATTCAGCAAGCAGATCCTATCCGATTGTAAGGTCAATGTAAGGTCTTCTGGGCTACTTTAGGCACCTTGAGCAGAGTCATTGCCTTACACATGGGCAGGGGCGGACTGACCATTTGGAGACTCGGGCACTGCCAGAGGGCCCGGGATCAGTAAGGGGCCCCATGAGATGCCCCTGGTACCTTTTTCATAGGCTTTTTTGAGTTTGGGCAAAGACACAGGGGCCCCATGATCCCCTATTGCCCGGGGGCCCCATGAGTTGTCAGTCCGCCCCTGCACATGGGGTACCTTTACTTTGTGTTGAACACTGCAGTGCACTTGAACAAGAAACTGTACACCAGTTAACTCTCAATGTACAATTTCGCTTCACAGCTGAAGTTAGGAGGGACAAGCTGAACCTATGCCCACTCCACCTGTCTAGCTTATCTATTCTACTTCGCCACAGTAATGAAATGGGGCCCCACCAGGGGCGGACTGACCATTTGGAAACTCGGGCACTGCACGAGGGCCCGGGGTCAGTAGGGGGCCCCATGAGATGCCCCTGGTACCTTTTTCATAGGCTTTTTTGAGTTTGGGCAAGGACACAGGGGCCCCATGATCCCCTATTGCCCGGGGGCCCCATGAGTTGTCAGTCCGCCCCTGGGCCCCACCATGCACCTAGCACATGCTCCATGCATGCAGTCTTTTACCTCTTGCTTTTCCATACCTGTGCACAAGTTGAGGACCTCTGCTGCACTGATCTGCCCCTGTTGGGAGATGGATCTACTCATGGAGAGAACACCTTCTGCAAGAGGCTCTCACCCATCACATGTACAGGCTTCACGAAAGGCTGCTTGCTAGACCCCCATTACCCTTGGTAATCTCTTTTGTATTCACACCTTGTTAACTCTTGTAGTGCTGTCTTCATGGACAAAAGAGCGCACTGGCCTAGTGCATTATCCTTAGTGAATTTTATTGAATGCAAATAAAAATTATACGCAGAAACAATGTAAAAATATTTGCATATCGAGTAATGACACAGTGCTGGTCCTGATGGACCTTCCAATGCCAGAGGTTTTCCTCGAAAGGCGTCAGCTGTTCTGGGTTCCTGGGTGACACCCAGCTTGCGTTGGAAGGTCCACATGCTACCACGCATGCACAACCGGCTGGTGGCCATCATGGATGTTGGAATGACCTGTTTCTATGTTTGTACATGCTGAATTGTGCTTGACAGTAGAAGGAACTAATGTTGTCTTCAGTCTGCAGCAGGACAAGTTGATGGAGCAAGAGAAGGACCCCCTGCCCCTGCAAACTTGATTGGCCCAGGAGCAGGAGTCATCATCTTGGTGGTGAGAGTTGGCCCCATCATGGAGCGCACATCAGGTGACACGGGCTCTAGGTGTTCCCAGAGCCATCTGGATCACGTTGAATCATGGGCCTTTGCATTCTCGGTGTAAGGGGATAGTATGGACTGTGATCAGGGGGATGCGGGAAGATGGTCTCAATCCAGCATCCATGCAAGTGATATCTTCGTGGGCTTAGGCATTGAATACTATAGGGCGCACTCTCATCGTGCATTACCGTGGTGAAACACGAATTTATTTAAAAGCATATAAATGCATACTCACAAACCAAAAGGGAATAAAAACAGAGAAGAAAAGTTCGTAATATCAGTCCGAAGTGACGATAAACCCTTGATGGGGTAAACTAACGCGTTTTGGGAGACGCACTCCCTTCTTTAGAGCTAAAATGTAGACCTGCTATTCCAACATTCAACTTTAATACGTTGTTGGTTGGTTTTTTTTATTTTTTTCTTGTCTTGTCATGCCTTTGCCCCAAGAGTTTTGGTTGTCCACATGTGTTATGTTCACATGCGCATTACCATTTTTTCGCTGTGACATTTTGTGCTGGAGGTGGATCTGATTGGCTCAACCCAGATTGGGTTGTCATGTGTGAGGGGGTGTGGTCCAGTCCTCTTAAACCATTTGTGTCTTATAAATGTTGGAATAGCAGGTCTACATTTTAGCTTTGAAGAAAGTAGTGCGTCTCCCGAAACGCGTTTAGCTTACCCCATCAAGGGTTTATCCTCACTTTGGACTGATATTACGGACTTTTCTTCTCTGTTTTTATTCCCTTTTGGTTTGTGAGTATGCATTTATATGCTTTTAAATAAATTCATGTTTCACCACGTTAGTGCACATAGGAAGGGATCTCCTTACATTTTATTACTGTTGATGACCAATGGTTGACGCACGTTTTCTGTCTGGACCAGAATTGGTGAAATGACGACACTTCCCAATATATTTTATATGACTGAATGCTTCTAGATGTGGTCCAATCGGTCCAGAATCGATGACACTTTTATACCTCCATTTGTAGGAAGGAAACCTTTTTGAGGGGCTGTCGACTGTCTGTCCGACCTATTGGGGTGCCCCTGTCGACTGGCCCTGGCTGTGAGGGCTTCCGATCCCCCTCCCCAACCCCCCCCCCCCCCCGCTATGATGCCTGTGGATTAAGTAACTCCTGAAGAAGCGATATCTTCGCAAAACATGTTGAGTCACTATAGCCATTGATATCAGAATATGTCGGTATCAGGGGCGGACTGACCATTCGAGCACTCTGGCACTGCCTGAGGGCCCGGGGTCAGTAGGGGGCCCCATGAGATGCCCCTGGTACCTTTTCCATAGGCTTTTTTGAGTTTGGGCAAGGACAAGGGGCCCCATGATCCCCTATTGCACGGGAACCCTATGAGTTGTCAGTCTGCCCCTGGTCTGTAGCAATGAACGGGAGCTGCTCTGACAGAATGGGGTAGAATCTAAGGGACAGGAAAATGGCAGAATGAGTCAGACATTCTTTATAAGAAATACACTGGAATTTTTCATCAGAACTGTTTTTGTCTTTTCTTTTTCAGTTGTGATTGATGCAGCGACAATAGTTTATGGCTGGAAGCAAATCATTGCTATTCTTAGAACAATGTGAAAATAGCATTTATTCCACAGAAAGTTTACCTAAGGCCTTTTCTGTGCAAATCTAATGTTTGACTCTCAAGTCATGAATGTCATTCAACAGTTACTCAACAGAGATTCATGCACATTTTTTTATTTGAAATCTACAGCTTATAGTTAATAAAAATGTGATATTAATTCATTATTATATATAGCTTGTCTTTGTGTGACAATTCAAATAATCCCAGAGAACGGTCACTTCACCAAGATGTGTTTCAGGACTTGTGTCTTTGGTGGGGGACGTCAGCTGTGACCTGCTGGCATCTTTCAATCTTGATACAAAACTGTCAGACTGAGGCCATATTGATAGTCAATCATGGGATCACTTACTGGACCAAAATTGTGACATTTCTTAGGGGGTGATGATCAACCCCACAAGAACAGAGTTCCAGATGTAGGGGTTCCGGATGATTGTTTCACTAGGCAGAAACACACACACACCATCAATAGAGGAGAAAACAAAATTACAAAAGAAAGACATGCTATGGAGGAATATATGAAAAAACAAAATCACAAAAATACCTCCGGGGTTTATACTGTAGAAAAATAGTTTCTTCATAATAAGCACCTGAGGCAGGGCCTGTCTGCAATATTGAATTTACCCTGAGCAAAAATATTCTTTTGTATACAGGTGTGTACATGGGGGCTAAGTGTGTACAGGTGTGTGTGTGTACAGGTGTGTGTGTGTGTACAGGTGTGTGTGTGTACAGGTGTGTGTGTGTACAGGTGTGTGTGTACAGGTGTGTGTGTGTGTGTGTACAGGTGTGTGTGTGTGTACAGGTGTGTACAGGGGGGGTGAGTGTGTACAGGTGTGGGGGGGTAGTGAGTGTGTGTACAGGTGTGTGTGTGGGGGGAGTTGCTGAGTGTATAAAGTTGTTTTTGTGTGGGG